>NC_063376.1:10413710-10440634 GCF_021869965.1 Rhincodon typus
GATAGTAGGAACTGCAGATGCTGGAGAATCTGAGATAACAAGGTGTAGAGCTGGATGAACACAGCAGGCCAAGCAGCATCAGAGGAGCAGGAAAGCTGACGTTTCAGGCCTAGACCCTTCTTCAGAAATAGTTAATGCAGAACTTGGTTAAAGTGTTTGAAAGGTACATTTCATGATGGTTTTACTCAGTATCTAACCCTGTTCTGTTCCTGTATGGAAGTGTTTGTTGACATCAAAACTGAGCGGATGTTTTATCACTGAGCACCAGGAGGAATTATCTCAAGGAACTAGAAACATGTTTTAAAATTAGAGGCAAACAAACAGTACCGGTAATTCCATGTGAGACCTTCTGCAAAATTCACCTGTCAAAATGTGTTTTCTATAAGTCCAGCAGAGGGTGATGGTGTCACACATTCTGAAAGGAGAGACCACCAGGCTCCACCTAAGGCAGTGATTAGGTCACAGGACATCTGTATTCACATCTAGGGACAGATAAAATCTTTCCAATAAAAACTCAACCTGCAGCACACCAAACAAACGATTGCTCTGGGGATGGAAGCCCTCAAGGACAAATCCATCCATGTCCTCAACCCTCTATCTTTGTGTAACCTACCCAACAAACTACCCTCCCAAACCATGAGATCATGACTTATAGACTCATAGAGTCATACAGATCAGAAACAGGACCTTTGGAACAACTCGTCCATACGGCCAGGTTTCCTAAACTGATTTAGTCCCATTTACCTGCGTTTGGCCCAGACCCATCTAAACCTACCATATCTATGTACCTGTCCAAATTTCTTTTAAAAGTTGTAATTGTACCCACCTCTACCACTTCCTCTGAAAGCTTGTTCCAAATATACACCACCCTCTATGTGAAAAGGTTGCTCCTTATGTCCCTTTTAAATATTTTCCCTTTCACATTAAACCTATGCCCTGTAGTTTTGGACTCCCCTAACCTAGAGAAAAGACCTTGGCTATTCACCTTATCTATACCCCTCGTGATTTTATAAACCTCTATAAGGTCACCTCTCAGTCTCCTATGCACCAGGGAAAAGGCCTCAGCCTATCCACCCTCTCCTTCTAACTCAACCCTTCCAGTCTTGGTCTTGTAAAATCTTTTTGCACTCTTTCATGTTTAATAACATCCTTCCTAAAGCAGGGCAGCCAGAATCGTATGCTGTACTCCAAATGTGGCCTTACCAATGTCTTGTACAGCCATAACTTGACGTCCCAATTCCTGTACTTAGTGTTCTGACCGATGAAGGCAAGTGTGCCAAATGCCTTTTTCACCACCCTGTCTACCTGTGACGAGACTTTCAAAGAACTACTTACCTGCACTCTAGGTCTCTCTATTTGACAACACTTCTCAGGGCCCTAGTATTAATTATGTAAGTCCTGCCCCGGATTGTCTTACCAAAATGTATCACCTCACATTCATCTAAATTAAACTCCATCTGCCATTCCTTGGCCCACTGGCCCAGTTCATCAAGATCCTGTTGAATTCTTGGATAACCTTCTTCATTGTCCACTATGCCACCAATTTTGGTGATTCATTTTGGAAGGTCAAATTTGAATGCAGAATACAGGGTTAATGGCAGGATTCTCGGCAGTGTGGAGGAACAGAGGGATCTTGGGGTCTACGTCCATAGATCCCTCAAAGTTGCTACCCAAGTTGATAGGGTTGTAAAGAAGACGTATGGTGTGTTGGCTTTCAATGGCAGGGGAACTGAGTTTAAGAGCTGTGAGGTTATGCTGCAGCTCTATAAAACTCTGGTTAGACACTTGGAATATTGTGTTCAGTTCTGGTCACCTCATTACAGGAAACATGTGGAAGCTTTAGAGAGAGTGCAGAGGAGATTTACCAGGATGCTGCCTGGACTGGAGGACAGGTCTTATGAGGAAAGGTTGAGGGAGCTAGGGCTTTTCTCATTGGAGCGAAGAAGGATGAGAGGTGACTTGATAGAGGTTTACGAGATGATGAGAGGCATAGATAGAGTGGATAGTCAGAGACTTTTTCCCAGGGCGGAAATGACTACTACGAGGAGGCATAATTTTAAGGTGATTGGAGGAAGGTATAGGGGAGATGTCAGAGGTAGGTTTTTTACACAGAGAGTGGTGGGTGTGTGGAATGCGCTGCTGGTAGTGGTAGTAGAGTCAGATACTTTAGAGACTTTTAAGCGACTCTTGGATAGGCACATGGAGAATAGTAACATGTAGGGCATGAAGGGTAGATTGATCTTAGTAGGATAATAGGTCGGCACAACGTCGTGGGCCGAAGGGCCTATACTGTGCTGTACTGTTCTATGTTCTATGTTCTATGTTACTAACCATGCCTCCTAAATTCTCATCTGAATCATTTATATAAATGATGGACATCAGTGGACCCAATATCGATTCTTGTGGTCACAGGCCTCCAATCTGAAAACAACACTCCACCACCACCCTCTGTCTCCTTCCATCAAGCCAATTTTGTACTCAATGGGCTAGCTCTCTCTGGATTCCATGTAATCTAACCTTACTACCAGCTCACCATGTGGCACTTTGTCAAAGGCCTTGCTAAAGTCCATGTAGACAACATCTAACACTCTGCTTTCACCTATTTTCTTGGTCACCTCTGCAAAAAACTTAATCAAATTTATGAGACACAATTTCCCATGCTGATTATCCCTAATCAGTCTTTGCCTTTCCAAGTGCATGTAGATCCTGTCTTTCAGAATCCCCTCCAACAACCTATCCACCATGGGTGGCATGGTGGCACAGTGGTTATCACTGCTGCCTCACAGCGCCAGGGACCTGGGCTTGATTCCACCCTCAGGTGACTGTCAGCGTGGAGTTTGCACATTCCCCCTAGTTTCGCCCCAGTTGCTCCAGTTTCCTCCCAGAGTCAAAAGATTTGCAGATTAGGTGGATTGGCTATGCTAAATTTCCCATAGTGTTCAGGGATTTGAAGGGTAGGTGTGTTAGGTAATGTGGGGTTATGGGGATAGGGTGGGTGGCTAGACCTGGGTGGGATGCTGTTCGTAGGGTTGATGTGGACGCAATGGGCTGAATGGCCTCTTTCTGCATTGAAGGGATTTTATGACCACTGACGTTAGGCTCACTAATATATTGTTTCCTGGCTTTTCCTGCAGCCTTTCTTAAACAATGGCACAACATTAGCCACCCTCCAGTCTTCTGGCACTTCACCCATGACTATTAATGGTGCAAATATCTACATTACGGACTTCGCAATTTCTTCCCTAGCTTCCCACAATGTCCTGGCATACAGTTGATCAGGTCCCAGGATTGATCTACATTTATGTATTTTAAGACCTCCAACACCTCCTGTTCTGTAATGTGGACTCTTTTCAAGACATCTGATATTTTCAAGACTGATCTGATAATTCTCAACTCCAATTTCCTGCGCATAACATTTGATTCCCTATCTCACCTTTGAATATACCTGATGAACCAGCCTCAAAATCACTCTGTGGTAAAGAATTTCACAGACAGTGAGAGAAGGAATTCCTCCTCATCTCTGTCTTAAATATGTGACCGCTTATTCTGAGATTGCGTCCTCTGGTGCTAGACTCTCCCACAAGGGAAAACAACTTTTCCATATCTATCCTGTCAAGTCCCCAAAGAATCTTTTATGTTTCAATAAGGGCTGCTTCTCATTCTTCTATATTCCAACATGCCCTATCTACTCAACTTCTCTTCATGAGACTGTGCCTCCATACCTGGTATCAGACTACTGAACCTTCTCTGAACTGCCTCCAATATCAGTTTTTTCTCATTTAAATAATATGCAGCTCTTCTGTTCTTCTTGCCTGTATAACCTCATATTTTATTCCTTACCCCAATTCTTTGTCTTCTGTTGGTTAGCCAATCCTTTAGCCATGCTAATATACTGCCTCCAACATCAGGTGCTTTTTTTTATTCGTCATCAGTAATCACATGCTAACAGGCATGATTGTCCACCTTGGAAATTCCATGTCACTAGTCATGGGGTTCTGTGGGTACTTGCATGGCTGATCAGCCTGATCCAAGAGCTGCATCTCCAACCATATGTTTGATAGGTGTTTCTGGGAAGTGGAACTGGTCTTGAGCCTTGAGACTACTAGTATTCCTTTCTCCAGTTCCTTTTCCATACTCTTGCCAACAGGTGTTCTCAAAGAATTCTGTCCCTTCATACAGGAACTTCCTCCAAGTCAGTTTCTTCTGACAGAGAGTCTCTCATGTGTTGTCATCTGTATTACATTTCTTAAGGAAGACTTCAGCAAGTCTTTGAAATGCTTCCTTTGTGCTCCTCTTGTTCCAGTGCCTTCCTTCATCCAGGCAAAGATGTTTTGTTTTGGTAGTTGGAGCTCAGGCATCAGCACATGGCCAGCCCAGCACAGTTAGTTTTGGATGATGATAGCCTCAATGCTGGTGCTATTGGCTGCTTCAAGGATGCTGATGTTAGTACACCTGTCCTCCTAGCTGATGCTGAGAATCCATCTCAAACAGCATTGATGGTACTTCTCAAGTGTCTTGAGGTGGCTTCTGTACAGAACCAAATTGAAGAATCTCAAGGATGACTGCCTTGTGCACAAAGATCTTGGTATCAGCACGAATGCCACTGTCATTGAAGAGTCTCATACTCTCGTCCAAAAGCAGCACTTGCAGATTGGATGTGATTTTGAATCTCTGTATTGGTGCCAGGCTTAGATGAGAGTTAGCTTCCCAAGTAGGGGAAATATTCCACATTTGGGAGGAATTCTCTGTTGACCTCAATGGGGAGATGGACCGGATGTTGACCTGGAATGGGTTACTAATGTATTTGAGTCTTTTTGAGGCTGAGGCTGAGATCAAGTCTTCACATATGCTTTCATGAAGGTGTTAAGTGAGGTTTGAAGATTTTCTTCTGAGAAAGTGGAGATGACTGTCATCCATGTACTGAAGTTCCACAAGCAAAATCGGTGTCATTTTCTTCTCAGATTTCAACCAGTTGAAGTTGAAAAGTTTTTTGCCCATCCTGTAGAAAATGCCCACACCACTGGAACCTGGTTCTTGACAAGATGAAGAATAATGCCAATGGAAATGAAGGGGCGGTGTGGACTTGTTGGGCTGAATGGTAGGGATGCTATGATTCTATGAAAAGCATGGGGGGTTAATGACACTTGCTTGACCTCAAAGGATTTTGCCATATCATCATCATTGAGATCATCGCTGACATCTTGTTGTGAAGGGGACAGGAGATGTTGATGAATTTTTCTGAATAGCCAGATTTGCCAAGCACAACCAATTGAGTCAAAAGCCTTGGTCAGATCAATGAAAGTCATGTAGGGTGGTCAGAGTTCCTCCTAATATTTCTCTCGGAGTTGATGAGCAGTGAAAATCATGTCCGTAGTTCCATAGTTTGGTAGGAAGCCACATGACTTTCAAGAAGTAGCCTAGCATGGATTTGGGCGATGATCTTCCTGGTGATGGAGAATAGGGAGATTACACAGTACTTCCCGCCATCCATATTGTCTCCTTTCTTTAAGATGGTGGCAATAGCAGCATTGCTGGGATTGGCAGGGTTTTCTTTTTTTGTCCCAAGTTTTCAGGAACAGTTAACGGAGATGAGCATTATTCCTTCACATTTGAAAATATCCAATGGAAGTCCAAGGGAGTTTGGTTTGTTCATTGCCTTGGTGGCATTGAGGAAAGCCCTGTGTTGTGCTTTTCACCAGGAATCCACCACTGGTTCTTGATTTCCCTTGTTCTTCTTTATAACTCCTCCTTTGCGGTATGATGAGTTCTCCTCTTTGCTTCAAAGGTGATGTTATATTACCAGGTATGGAGAGCTTTCCTCTTCTTGTTAGTTAAATAGTAGAGTCAAGGAGTCATAGAGTCCTACAGCATAGAGTCAGGTCCTTCGGCAGAACTGGTCCATCCATGCTAACCCCATTACCCTGCATTTGGCCCATAAACTTCTCAACCTTTCCTATCCATGTATGGGTCCAAATGACTTTTAAATGTTGTTAATGTACCTGCCTCAACCATTTCCACTGGCAGCTCATTCCATATGCGTACCACCCTCTGTGTGAAAAAGTTGTCCCTAAGGTTCCCATGTATTCTTTCCCCTCTTACCTTAAACTGATGCCCTTTAGTCCTTGATTCACCAACCTTGGGGAAAAGACTGAGTGTATTCACCCTCTCCATGCCTCACAAGATCTTATACACTTCTGTAAGATCCCCCTCAGTCTCCTATGCTCTAAAAAAAAAAGGTCCTAGCTTGTCCAACCTCTTCCTATAACTCAGTCCCTTGAGTGCTGGCAATATCCTTGTTCTGCACTCTTTCTAGTTTAATAACATCCTTCCTATAGCAAGGTGACCAAAACTGAACACAATACTCCAAGTGCAGCCTTACCAACGTCATGTACAACTGCAACATAACTTCCCAACTTCTATACTCAATGCCCTGACTGATGAAGGCCAGTGTGCCAAAAGCCTTCTTCACTGCCCTGTCTACCTGCGACTCCAGTTTCACAGAACTGTGTACCTGAAATCCAAGGTCCCTCTGTTCCACTACACTCCTTAAGGCCCGATCATTCACCATGAAACTGCTACCTTGATTTGACTTTCCAAAATACAACACCTACACTTATATATATTAAACTCTATTTGCCATTTCTCAGACCACTCCCCCAGCTGATCAAGATCCTGCTGCAATTTCTGATAACTTTCCTCACTGTCCACAATACCGCCTATTCTAGTGTCATCCGCAATCTTACTAATCAAACATTGTATATTCTCATCCAAATCATTGATATAGATAACAAACAGCAATGGGCCTGGCACTGACCCTGAGGCGCATTGCTGTTCACAGGCCTCCAGTCTGACAAGCATCCTTTCACTATTATTCTCTGCTTCCAACCATCAAGCTAATTGTGTATCCAATTTGCCAGCTCTCCCTGGATTCCATGCGATCTAACCTTCCAAAGCAACCTACCATGTAGAACCTTATCAAAGGCCTTACTGAAATCCATATAGATTATGTCTACTGTCCTGCCCTCATCAACTTTCCTGGTCACTTCATCAAATAATTTTGATGAATTTGTTAGGTATGATCTTCCACGCACAAAGCCCTGCTGAATACTCCTACTCAAACCTTGTCTTTCCAAATGAATGTATATCTTATCCCTCAGAATCTTCTCAAGTAACTTACCTACCACAGATGGTAAGCTCATTGGTTCATAATTCCCAGGTTTTTCTTTACCGCCCTTCTTGAATAAGGGCACAACATTTGCTACGGTCCAGTCTTCCGGGACCTCACCTATGGCTAACGATGATGCAAATATATCAGCCAGGGCCCCCGCAATTTTTTCTCTAGTCTCTTGCAGGGTTCTTAGATATATCCGATCAGGACCAGGGGATTTATCCACCTTCATACATTTTAATGCCTCTAACACCTCCTCTACTGTGATTTGAACTATGCCAAAGATATCGCCACTAATTTCCCTAAGAAAGAATAGGCAGGAGAAATGAGTGGCTTGAGAGATGGTGCAGGAGGGAGGGGTTCAGATTTTTGGGACATTGAGACCAGTTCTGGGGGAGGTGGGACTATTACAAATCGGACGGTCTACACCTGGGCAGGACTGGAACCAATGTCCTAGGGGCTGCTTTTGCTAACGCTGTTGGGGAGGGTTTAAACTAATGTGGCAGGGGGATGGGAACCAAATGAGGAGGTTAGTGGACTGTAAGGAGGTAGTAACTAAAGCCTGTAAGGAACTAGATAATGAAGTCAGAGTGACTAAGGGGAAGAGTAGGCAGAGAGTACATGATGAAAGCAAAGGGACAGGTGGTCTGAGGTGCATTTGTTTTAATGTGAGAAGTGTAGTAGGTAAGGCAGATGAACTTAGGGCTTGGATTAGTACCTGGGAGTATGATGTTATTGCTATTACTGAGACTTGGTTGAGGGAAGGGCAAGATTGGCAACTAAATATCCCAGGATATAGATGCTTCAGGCGGGATAGAGAGGGAGGTAAAAGGGGTGGAGGAGTTGCATTACTGGTCAAAGAGGATATCACAGCTGTGCTGAAGGAAGGCACTATGGAGGACTCGAGCAGTGAGGCAATATGGGCAGAGGTCAGAAATAGGAAGGGTGCAGTAACAATGTTGGGGTTGTACTACAGGCCTGCCAACCGCGAGCATGAGATAGAGGCACAAATGTGTAGACAGATTATGGAAAGATGTAGGAGCAACAGGGTGGTGGTGATGGGAGGTTTTAATTTTTCCAACATTGACTGGGATTGACTTAGTTTTAGGGGTTTAGATGGAGCAGAATTTGTAAGGAGCATTCAGGATGGTTTTCTAGAGCAGTATGTAAATAGTCCAACTCGGGAAGGGGCCATACTGGACCTAGTGTTGGGGAATGAGCCCGGCTAGGTGGTTGAAGTTTCAGTAGGGAATTACTTTGGGAATAGTGATCACAATTCCGTAAGTTTTAGAACACTCATGGACAAAGATGAGAGTGGTCCTAAAGGAAGAGTGCTGAATTGGGGGAAGGCCAACTATAGCAAAATTTGGCAGGAGCTGGGGAATGTGGATTGGGAACAGCTGTTTGAAGGTAAATACACATTTGATATGTGGGAGGCTTTTAAAGAGAGGTTGATTAGAGTGCAGGACAGACATGTCCCTGTGAAAATGAGGGATAGAAAGGGCAAGATTAGGTAACCATGGATGACAGGTGAAATTGTGAGATTAGCATAGAGAAAAAAGGAAGCATACATAAGGTTAAGGCGACTGAAAACAGATGAAGCTTTGGAAGAATATCGGGAAAGTAGGACCAATCTGAAACAAGGAATTAAGAGGATTAAAAGGGGTCATGAAATATCTTTAGCAAACAGGGTTAAGAAAAATCCCAAAGCCTTTTATTCCTACATAAGGAGCAAGAGGGTAACTAGAGAAAGGGTTGGCCCACTCAAGGACAAAGGAGGGAAGTTATGCGAGGAGTCAGAGAAAATGAGTGAGAGTCTTAATGAGTACTTTGCGTTGGTATTCACTGAGGAGAGGGACATGACGGATGTTAAGGTTAGGGATAGATGTTTGATTACTCTAGGTCAAGTCAGCATAAGGAGGGGGGAAGTGTTGGGTATTCTAAAAGGCATTAGGGTGGACAAGTCCCCAGGTCCGGATGGGATCAATCCCAGGTTACTGTGGGAAGCGAGAGAGGAAATAGCTGGGGCCTTAACAGATATCTTTGCAGCATCCTTGAGCACGGGTGAGGTCCCGGAGGACTGGAGAATTGCTAATGTTGTCCCCTTACTTAAGAAGGATAGCAAGGATAATCCAGGAAATTATAGACCAGTGAGCCTGACGTCAGTGGTGGGGAAGCTGCTGGAGAAGATACTGAGGGATGGGATCTATTTACATTTGGAAGAAAATGGGCTTATTAGTGATAGGCAGCATGGTTTTGTGCAGGGAAGGTCATGTCTTACTAACTTGATAGAATTCTTTGAGGAAGTGACAAAGTTGATAGAAGAGGGAAGGGCTGTAGATGTCATATACATGGACTTCAGTAAGGCGTTTGATAAGGTTCCCCATGGTAGGCTGATAGAGAAAGTGAAGTTGCATGGGGTCCAGGGTGTACTATCTAGATGGATAGAGAACTAGCTGGGCAACAGGAAACAGAGATTTGTAGTGGAAGGGAGTTTCTCAAAATGGAGAGCTGTGAGCAGTGGTGTTCCACAGGGATCCACGTTGGGACCACTGTTGTTTGTGATATACATAAATGATCTGGAGGAAGGTATAGATGGTCTGATTAGCAAGTTTGCAGATGACACTAAGATTGGTGGAGTAGCAGATAGTGAAGGGGACTGTCAGAGAATGCAGCAGAATATAGACAGGTTGGAGAGTTGGGCAGAGAAATGGCAGATGGTGTTCAATCCAGGCAATTGCAAGGTGATGCATTTTGGAAGATCCAATTCAAGAGCGAACTATGTGGTAAATGGAAAAGCCCTGGGGAAAATTGATGCACAGAGAGATCTGGTGTTCAGGTCCATTGTATCCTGAAGGTGGCAATGCAGGTCGACAGAGTGGTCAAGAAGGCATATGGCATGCTTTCATTCATCGTACGGGGTATTGAGTACAAGAGTTGGCATGTCATGTTACAGTTGTATAGGACTTTGGTTTGACCACATTTGGAATACTGCGTACAGTTCTGGTCGCCACATTACCAAAAGGATGTGGATGCTTTGGAGAGGGTGCAGAGGAGGTTCACCCAGGATGTTGCCTGGTATGTAGGGCACTAGCTATGAAGAGAGGTTGAGTAGATTAGTATTATTTACATTAGAAAGACGGAGGTTGAGGGGGAACCTGATTGAGGTCTACAAAATCATGAGAGGTATAGACAAGATGGATAGCAAGAAGCTTTTTCCCAGAGTGGGGGATCCATTACTAGGGGTCATGATTTCAAGGTGAGAGGGGAAAAGTTTAAGGGAGATATGCGTGGAAAGTTCTTTATGCAGAGGGTGGTGGGTGCCTGGAACGCGTTGCCAGCAGAGGTGGAAGAGACGGGCAAGAAAGCGTCATTAAGATGTATCTAGACAGATGAACGAATGGGCAGGGAGCAGAGGGATACAGATCCTTGGAAAATAGGTGACAGGTTTAGATAGAGCATCTGGATCGGCGCAGGCTTGGAGGGCCGAAGGGCCTATTCCTGTGCTGTAATTTTCTTTGTTCTTTGTTCCCAAGTCTTCATGTCTTTCTCCATGGTAAACACAGAGGAGAAATCTTCATCGAGGACCTCGCCCATCTCCTGCGGTTCCACACATACATGTCCACTTTGGTCTTTGAAGGGTCGTATTCTCTCTCTGGTTTTTTTTTTCCTTTAATATACTTAAAGAATCTCTTTGGATTCACCCTAAACTTCTCAGCCAAAGGTCTTGAGTGATGTGGTCATTCTCATCGAAGCAGTCTTGGTGTTTCCTGTTCTTGTAGCCTATGGTTTCTTCACAGCTTGAGATGGTGGCTGTCTTCAGCTGTTTCCAGGTCTCTTCCATCCCACTGAAATGAATTATTTGGAGATTTCATTGAAGATGTTCTTGGCAGTTTGCTAGTCTGCTGACTGTTAAAGCTGTTGAGATTTTATCTGAACTGTTTCTTTGTTTTCAGCTGCTTCTGGTGGCAGTTAATGGACATTGAGGAGTGGCTGAGTCAGTCGTCTGCACTGATCATTGTGTTGACAATGAGAACGTCCTTTTAGTCTCAACATTGACTGATGACATAGTGAATCATATGCTTTGGTTGTGGATGCCTCCAAGAAGTCTTGAACTCGTCTTTTTGGTGGTGAACAACTTGTATTCAGCATATCTAGTGAGCAGGAGAATCCCATTGGAAATGCAATTCCAACTCCTTCCCTTCTAATGGTTCCTTTCCAGACTCAGGCCACCTTTCCAACCCCAGCACTAAAGTCCCCAAGGATAATAATTTTATCTTCTTTAGGAATATTGCTGAATGTGGTGCCCAGAGTGGAATAGAATGGATGAGTGTTTGGACTCATCTGTGGCATCAAGTGTTGGAGCAGGGGCAGTCATGACCATTGCCTGCTGGTCTTGACAAGTTGTAGACAGAGACTCAACTCCAACAGGGTGCTCAGAGAGTTGATCGAACAGCTTGCTCTTGATAGTGTTGTGAAGTGGAGGTTGAACCCCTCTGAGAACTAAGACCAAAACACCCAAAGAGGAGCACCTTGCCCTATAATCTGTAAAAAGAGTGTGAAAAGTGCTGTAACATGCTTTTCGGTAACTTCTAGAGGTTAGATAAAACAAATCCCTGACACTCACTTTACAATCAACAAGTAACAATTTATTTAACTAACTCTAACAGTGAACAAAGTAACTAAACTATTAACAAGTTAAATAAACCCCTTCTAATTACTAACTATTTCTGAATAAAACAGGATTCTAATGGTGTGCTGTTCCAATAAATACAAGCCCCACTTATATTAAAAAATTAGAATTTAGTCTCTCAAAATTACAGCCAGGTTACATGTCTTTCAGAATGTTTTGTGCCTTCTCTGTCGAATGTTCTGTCAGGAATGCCTTCTCCATCGATTCATCTGTCAGGAATAATAACTAGTTGTGCCGTTGGTACTTTGATTTAGATGGTGCATTCTCGAAGCCTCAGAGAAGACTGGGAGAGCCAGTGATTCTCCCTTGAGAGCTGTTGACTCTGGCAGATGGCAGTTATCTCTCCCATCTTTTCCCAACTGCCTTCTTCTTTGATACCCTTGATGACATTTCAATTTCTTACAATAGGATTGGTGCTATCATCAGTTTTAAACTTAATTGGTTTTTGGTATCTAAGTGCCTGGTGCAAATTGATTGGCTAAATTCAAAACTTGTCTTAGTATCAAAACAAAACTGCTGTTTGGCCTGCTAACTGTATGGCCTTTCGATACAAATGTTTCAATTCAGATGCTCTCTGTGTACTTGCAAACCTCCAAGGGGCTGTTCACAGACATCCATTTTACATCTCGAAGCATAGAAAAAACACATTATCGTTTAAAGGGAACATACAATGTTTTCCCCCACAATTCTACAAACACCAAATTCTAACTTCCAATCCACAAGTATTCTAGCCAACTTCGCAACAACAGCGAATCCAATTTCATGCATCCTGTGTTGATCCTTGGGTTTTCTTCCTCAGACAAAGGTGTAACCATCAGCTTCTACCCTAAGCTGCCCATTATCTCTTCTTCAAGTCTCTTGCAGGGCAGAAACATCAATGTTGAAGTGCCTGAGTTCACATGCAACCAGGGCAGTTCTTCTTTCTGGACAATTATTTTGCTCTTTAGTCATGAGGGTGCATACATACCAAGATTGGCTTTGACTTTGGTTTTCAACTGCAGGTGGATGGGCCTGTTGGATACTGTTTTCCAGCCAGTTGATGGTGCAACAGACTACTTTTAGGGCATCTTTTCTAACCCCTTCCTATGTTAGGTGAGCAGAGTGGATCATGATTAGGGCTGCTCAGTCATGAAGAAAGCTGCCAAACTACTCTCCTGTTTCTATTCCAAAAATGAAATGATTCCACCTCCTACATACCGTTCTGAAGCTAGGGACTTCCAGATCTCACAATCCTGTCGCCCTCACCTCCCACCAATCACTGCAGGGCCTGTGCTGTGCATGTGTAGGGATTGAATTCGTCTAGGTAGGTGCCTTGGGCTGGAGATCTTTTAACACAGGAATCTTGTTGCACATCAGCAGAACTATGGTCCTTGACAGAAGGTAGATCCAGTTCCAATGACAATGAAACTTTTGACTGAGGACTTTCCAACTGCTGCAGCCTTCATCTGCCACCACAGGCATTGAAGATCACAAAATTATCTTCTGCCTGGCTTGCCTTCTAGGATTTGTTTTGGATTGTGCTTTGGCTGGTTTCTCCTCTCCAACCTTGCCATCATGGGTTGTACTGCCAAGAGATGAGAACTCCTGACGGCATCACTCTCAGGATCAATGGAACACTCAAGCCTCTCCAGCACAGCAATCCATGGAAATCTCTTATCAAGTAACTTAATGTGTAGTACATTATCAAATTCCTTTTGGAAATTCACATATTGCATCCACTGCTTCCCCTTTGTCTTGTTACCTTCTCAAAGGGTTCTAATAAATTTGTCAGGCACGATTTCCCCTCCATAAGCCATGTTGACTCTGCTTGAACATATTATGTGTCTAAGGTTTTGGAGTAGATTTGTAGCTCGGGTTGTGGGTGTTGAGGTTGGTTGGCTCGCCGAGCTGGTTTGTTGTTCTGCAGACGTTTCGTTACTGTGCCTGGTAACATCCTCAGTGCAGCCTCTGATGAAGCATTGGTGTGTTTTCTGCCTGGCTTTTAAACTCTGGGGTCCAGTGTGATGGATTGCCTCACTTCTGGGTTTCTTCCATAGTGGAATGTATATGGGGTCGAGTTCAATGTGTTTATTAATAGCCTGCTTCGTGGAGTGCCATGCTTCCAGGAATTCTCGTGCTTATCTCTGCCTAGCCTGTCCCAGGATCTTGGTGTTGTCCCAGTTGAAGTCGTGGTTCTCCTTGTCCATGTGGATTGAGATGAGTGAGTGTTGGTCGTGTCTTTTTGTAGCCAGTTGGTGTTCATGTACTCTTGTTGTTAGTTTCCTTCCTGTTTGTCCAATGTAGTGTTTCTCGCAGTCTCTGCAGGGGATCTTGTAGATGACATTGGTACTGTCCATGGCGGGGAGTGGGTCTTTAGTTTGGGTGAGCACTTGTCGTAGGGTTGATGTGGGTTTGTGTGCCACTCTGATGCCCAGCGGTCATAGAAGTCTTGTGGTGAGTTCTGACATGTTCCTGATGTAGGGTAGTGTGATGAGTGTGTTGGGGCGTGTAGAATCTTTCTGATGCTGTTCCTGTAGGCATGTCCTGACCCAGTTCTTTGGATATCCATTATCCTTGAACACTTGGAAGAGGTATTCCTCCTCCTCTTGGCGTAGTTCCATGTTGCTGCAGTGTGTTGTTGCCCTTTTAAATAGTGTTTGCACGCAGACTTGTTTGTGTGTGCTGGGATGGTTACTATTGAAGTTCAATACCTGGTCTGTGTGTGTGGCTTTTCGGTGTACTTTCGTTTGCAGTTCCCCATTTGTCTTGCGCTGTACCATGACATCCAGGAATGGGAGTTGTTTGTTCTTCTCCTCCTCTCTGGTGAATTTTATTCCGGTGAGGGTGTTGTTTATGAGTTTGTGTGTCTCTTCTAATTTGGTCCGTTTAATGATGACAAAGGTGTCGTCTACGTAGCGTATCCATAGTTTAGGTTGGATTTGTGGAAGGGCAGTCCTTTCCAGACTTTGCATCACTGCTTCCGCTATGAGTCCGGAGATAGGCGATCCCATGGGTGTCCCGTTGATTTGCTCGTATGTTTAGCCGTTGAAGGTGAAGTGGGTGGTCAGGCATAGGTCCAGTAGTTTAAGCATGTTGTCCTTGGAGATGGTTTCACTGGAGTCGTGTTCTTGTTCAAGTAGTGTTGTCATTGTTTCCCTTGCTAGTGGTATGTCTATTGACGTGAATAGGGCGGTAACATCAAACGATATCATGGTCTCTTCGTCCGCTATCTTTATGTCTTTGATGGAGTTGAAGAATTCTTGGGCTGAGTGGATGGAGTGGGGTGATTTGTTGACTAGGTGCTTGAGTCTTCTTTGTAGTTCTCTGGCTAATCTGTGCGATGGAGTGCGTGGTAGGGAAACTATGGGTCTGAGGGGGACTTCCGGTTTGTGCACTTTAGGGAGGCCGTAGAATCGGGGTGTGTTGTTTCCTTCGGGTTTCATTCTTAAGAAGTCTGCTTTGTTGATCTGTCCTGTTTAAGTCTTTGTAGCGTGTATAGAATTTTGTTGCCCAGTTATGGTGTCGGGTCAGTTTGTACTGGCCGGTATGTGTTCTCGTCGGCGAGCAGTGCTGTGCTTTGGAGATGTAGTCCTTTTTATTCATTATCACTGTCATGCGCCCTTTGTCTGCATGTAGTATAGTGATGTTATTGTCCTTCTTTAATCTGTCCAGGACTTGTCTTTCCCGTGTGTTGAGGGCATTGGGTTGCCTCTTTCTGGTTAGTGTCGGGACTACCGTCTGTCTTATAGTTTGTTGTGTGTCTTCGTTGGTATTGTTGGTCTTGAATGTGGATTCCAGTGTAGCTAGCCATTCCGTTTTGTTGGTGTCCCTGTAGTTGTAGTTCAGTCCCCAGGTGAGAACGGCTTTTTCGGCGTCTGTCAGTTTCCTGTCAGAAAGGTTTCTTGTCCATGTGTCAGTTCTGTTGTTGTCGCTTTTGTGGGTAAGTGTGGTTAGCTTGTTTTGCAGGGTCTGTCTTTTCTTGGCTCTTGTGGTCTGTCGGCTGATGCTCGTTCCATGTTGGTTGTCCAGTCTTGATTGGTAGTTTCCTGGAATAACGTTTTTTGGCGCGTAATTTCTCTGTTGTATTTGTGGAACCAGTTGTGTGCGTCGTTTATCATTACCCTTACCATCTTGCGGCCCTTTTGTTCTGCTGTTTTCCGGGCCTGTGGGTTATTGATGGGTGGTTTGTACTTCACACTGCGTGGTAATACCTGGTTCCTGAGGTATACATGCATGACAGTGATAATGAATAAAAAGGACTACATCTCCAAAGCACAAGCACTGCTCGCCGACAAGAACACATACCGGCCAGTACAGACTGACCCGACACCACAACTGGGCAACAAAATTCTATACACGCTACAAAGACTTAAACAAACAGGACAGATCAACAAAGCAGACTTCTTAAGAATGAAACCTGAAGGAAACAACGCACCTGGAAGTCCCGGAAGTCCCCGGAAGTCCCCCTAAGACCCATAGTCTCCCTACCAGGCACTCCATCGCACAGATTAGCCAGAGAACTACAAAGAAGACTCAAGCACCTAGTCAACAAATCACCCCACTCCATCCACTCAGCCCAAGAATTCTTCAACTCCATCAAAGACATAAAGATAGCGGACGAAGAGACCATGATATCGTTTGATGTTACCGCCCTATTCACGTCAATAGACATACCACTAGCAAGGGAAACAATGACAACACTACTTGAACAAGAACACGACTCCAGTGAAACCATCTCCAAGGACAACATGCTTAAACTACTGGACCTATGCCTGACCACCCACTTCACCTTCAACGGCTAAACATACGAGCAAATCAACGGGACACCCATGGGATCGCCTATCTCCGGACTCATAGCGGAAGCAGTGATGCAAAGTCTGGAAAGGACTGCCCTTCCACAAATCCAACCTAAACTATGGATACGCTACGTAGACGACACCTTTGTCATCATTAAACGGACCAAATTAGAAGAGACACACAAACTCATAAACAACACCCTCACCGGAATAAAATTCACCAGAGAGGAGGAGAAGAACAAACAACTCCCATTCCTGGATGTCATGGTACAGCGCAAGACAAATGGGGAACTGCAAACGAAAGTACACCGAAAAGCCACACACACAGACCAGGTATTGAACTTCAATAGTAACCATCCCAGCACACACAAACAAGTCTGCGTGCAAACACTATTTAAAAGGGCAACAACACACTGCAGCAACATGGAACTACGCCAAGAGGAGGAGGAATACCTCTTCCAAGTGTTCAAGGATAATGGATATCCAAAGAACTGGGTCAGGACATGCCTACAGGAACAGCATCAGAAAGATTCTACACGCCCCAACACACTCATCACACTACCCTACATCAGGAACATGTCAGAACTCACCACAAGACTTCTATGACCGCTGGGCATCAGAGTGGCACACAAACCCACATCAACCCTACGACAAGTGCTCACCCAAACTAAAGACCCACTCCCCGCCATGGACAGTACCAATGTCATCTACAAGATCCCCTGCAGAGACTGCGAGAAACACTACATTGGACAAACAGGAAGGAAACTAACAACAAGAGTACATGAACACCAACTGGCTACAAAAAGACACGACCAACACTCACTCATCTCAATCCACATGGACAAGGAGAACCACGACTTCAACTGGGGCAACACCAAGATCCTGGGACAGGCTAGGCAGAGATAAGCACGAGAATTCCTGGAAGCATGGCACTCCACGAAGCAGGCTATTAATAAACACATTGAACTCGACCCCATATACATTCCACTATGGAAGAAACCCAGAAGTGAGGCAATCCATCACACTGGACCCCAGAGTTTAAAAGCCAGGCAGAAAACACACCAATGCTTCATCAGAGGTTGCACTGAGGATGTTACCAAGCACAGTAACGAAACGTCTGCAGAACAACAAACCAGCTCGGCGAGCCAACCAACATCAACATATTATGTGTTTTTAAATTCTCTGCTATTGCATCCTTTATAATTTCTCAATAACATATATAATTTCCAAAAAACATTTCCCCAATAACAGACATTAAGCTAACTGGTCTATAGTTAACAGCTTGTTGTCTTATTCTCTTTTTCAGTAACGGTGTTACACTGGCAGTTTTCCAATCCTCTCAAACTTCTGTAGAGGCTCTAAAGATTCTTGGAAGATTACTAGCAGTCCCTACACTATCTCTCTATTTACTTCTTTTAATATCTTAAGATGTGTCCCATCAGGTCATTTAAAGTCCAATAACTTATACCATCTTTTGAGAACTTTCTCATTGTTCATTTCCTCTAAAGAATGTTCAGTTCAGAGTCCTCTGATTTTAGTTTTTCACTCTGTGTTGTAACCTGTACCACATTCTCCTTTTACTTTCCTTCCCTATCAAAATACTTTTTGAGCATTTTCACTTGATACACTTTGTGAGATTTCTTTCCGTTTGGCATTCTTATCAAATAATTCACCTCACTCAATCTTCTTTCAATTTGATAAGGTCCACTAAACCTTGCTTTTAAAGTTTAACCTATCACTTGAAGTAACATTAACACTTTATCTCCACTAGCAAAATTATGAATTTTTGATCTTTTGCCTGCTTCCTGTTTCATCATATGCTGTGCTTCTTTTAAATGCCGTCTAGCCAACTTGCCCGCTCAATTTAATCTTTCCCTAAAATTTGACACATTGTCCAAATATGTGGTCTTGGAACTCTGACTCACTAATTGATTTCAGTGGTCCTCTCACCTCATGCCCAAAAACTAATTCAAATGGACTGAATTTGACAGATTGATTTGGTGCATCCCTAATTGCAAGATGTGTAATGGAATTCCTTTATCCCAATCCTCTGGATAGTCTTGTCTATAAGTCCTCAGCATGGTCTTTAAAGTTTGATGCCACTGTTGTAATGCTCCCAGCTATTCTGGATGGTATGCAGTGGATTTGTATTGTTTTATTCCTAAGCTATCCATAACTGATCTGAATAATTTGATGTAAAATTTGACCTTTGATCTGATTGTATCTCTGTAGGTAGTCCGTATCTACTGAAAAATTTGAGTAACTCCTCTACAACCCTTTTAGCTGTGATATTGTGTAATGGAATAGACTCCAGAAATCTAGTGGACACATCCATAATGGTCAACAAATACTGATACCCACTTTTTCATTTTAGGTAGGGGTCCTACACAATCAATTAAGACTCTTATAACAGCTTCCTCAATTGCGCGAATGGGTATTAGAGGTACTGGTTTTATTGCTTTCTGAGGTTTTCCAAGTACCTGATACATATGACATGTCTGGCAAAATTCAACTACATCCTTATGCTGTCTAGGCCAGTAAAAATACTTTTGTATTTTGGCTTGAGTTTTCCTTACTCTCAAATGACTTCCTACTGCTAATTCATGTGCCACCCACAACGTCTCCTTTCTATAACCCACTGGTAATACAACTTGATGAATGTCTGCCCATTTCTCATTCTCTTTGAATATGTTATGGTCTCCATTTCCTCATCAAGACCTCATTTTTAAGGTAGTAACATTCTGTGATACACTCAGATTCTTCTCCTGTGTATGCAGTTTGATCCAACTGCTTCAGTTTTTCATCTCATTTGTAAATCAGTTAATTTTTCTGAACTACAAATATCCACTTTGTCCTCCACTTGTTCATGTTTAGTCTCAACCATTTGATCAAACATGGTCTGTGATGATTGTACTTCAACCTCCTTATCTTTATTCTTTGATTTCTCCTCCTGCCTCAACCTGTGGCTTTGTGGCCTTGTTATCACACAGTCAGGAAAAATCCCAGGATATACTTCATGTAATACCTCAGTTGCCTGATGTTCCACTGGCTTTTCAACCACAGTAAGCATCACTCCCACCTGTGATCCAGCTATATTGTTACCAACAACAAAATGTATTCCTGGAGCTGAGAATTCCTCCAGTATTCTTACCACCACTTCTCCACTTTTCACTGGAGTATTTCTCATCTTATCGTGAATTCCACATATTACCACTTTTTCTGGCAATGCTCCTTCTGAATTATGTATCTTTTCATCTCTCACCATCAAAGATTAACACGCTCCCGTATTTCTAAAAATTGTAATTTCTTTACCTACTTCTCCTGACATATGCGAAAAAACCTTACCCTCTCAAATAAGTGGTTTAAGGTGATCTGGCACATCCTTCTCTACCAGTGTCTGACCAGGTTGTACATTCTGGTGCAGCTTTTTAGCTTCCACTGTGCTTTCCTTTACCACTTCAATAAAATGCACTGGCTTATCCTGTTTTCCCACATCCAGTGCTTTTTCTAAACCACCAACCTGCAACTTCATGTGGCTTACTTTATTGCAGTCAAACCCCTGAGGTTTTTAACTTCTCTTTCCCTTTCATGGGTTTCCTTTTCGCCCTGCTGTAAACTATCTTTATTACCTTCAAGGAGATCTCCTTTCCCTACAACCTGAGGATTTCTCTTTTCTCCAATTTCTATCCCTCACAGATTGAAATTGATGTCGGAAGCCAAACCTTGATATACGAACCAACTCATAATCATCGGCCATTTCAGATGCTAATCTTGCAGTTGTAAATCTCTGTTCTCCCACATGGGTTCTCACTGCTTCGGGAAGTGAATTTTTGAACTCCTCCAAAATAACTGTCTCTCTAAGAGCGTCATATGTTCGATCTACTTTCACTGCCCTTTTAAGTCGACTCTCCTCCCTAATTGCCAACTTTCAATTCTCTCTTTCTCTCTTTCTTCTGTCTCTTTCTCTATTTCCTCTATGTTTAATCATAATTCAAACTGCTTCATTTACTTTACATGTTCAAGCTTTTTCATTTGCAATTGAATTTTAGCCATTTCCAAAGATTCCAATGGCATTTCTGGCAATTTTAAATGTCAAGCTATTGCTGCAATTATCCACCCTTTCCTCACAAACACAGGCAACCTCAATTCCAGCTTGTTTGCCAATTCTGAAAGATTTGCCTTGCTCACTTTCTGTAAAACTCCCAAAGTCACTTCTTCCATCCCCAGAAAACTCTTACTGACTGAAAGATCCATTACTACATGAAGCACACCCTGAAAGTGACTAGATTCAACATCTGAAACAAAAGACACTAACACCTACCACTTGCCGCCTTTGAGTCCAACAATCCTAAACCCTACTTGGAATCATAGATTTCAATCCTGGATGAGTCCCCAGTTTTTTATCGACCAGACCAGACCAGAGTCCCTCAATATATTTTAAGAAGGTAGCCCAGACCCTACCTTTTTCTTATTTTAAAGGTAGATGTGAAGTGCCCTGTTCCAGATGCAATTCGACTGGTCAAACTACTCGACGTTAAGCAAAATTCAATTTGCTTACTGTTAAAATATAAACAAAAGAAAGTGGAATTTAGAATAACTTAACAACTGGATACTTAACCAAATAATAGAGACAGTAACCATTACTAATTAGCTGTTCCAATATTGTAACATCCCATAAACATGCCCCTTGGCAAGAAGGCAAACCCCAATCCAGAAGGATAAAACATCAAGAGAAAATTCAGAAAAAGTAGCAGCTACGAGATATTCACTGAAACTTCCAACTCTTTCGAGACCCTAAAGGCTTCTGCCTAAAACTAAAGCTAAAAATTTTTTTAAAAACTACAAAGCCTGGTCTTTGAGTGCTGGCCACACCTAGGCTGCTTGAACGCAAATTGAATCCAGAAGGCTATAAAGTTCCCAAATGGAAAAATGGGGTATTGTTCTTCCAGTTTGCACTGAGTTTCGCTGGAGCACTACAGCAAGTCTGAGGCAAAGATGTTGGCCAGAAAACAAGGTGGTGTATTGAAATGGCAGGCAACTGGAAGCTAAGGGTCTGTTATGCAGACAGAAAGTAAGTGTTCTGCGAAGTGGTCACCCAGTCTATACTTCATTTCAATCCGCGATTCCTCTAACGCTTTACATCAGCTTTAGAATTTCCAGTTTGCGGGCTCCAGCCGCCTCCTCTTTACCATTGATATGCAATCCCTTTACACATCCAGCCACATCAGGATGATTTCAAGCCTGTCTGTTTCTTTCTGGAAAACAGGTCTGAACCGTCCCCATTTACCACCACCCTCCACCATCTGGCCAAGCTCATCCTCGCCCTTAATGACTTCTCTTTTAACTCCTCTCACTTTCTTCAGGTCAGAGGGGTGGCCATGGATACCTGCATGGGCTCCAATTATGCCTGTCTATTTGTGGAGTACATGGAACATTCCTTGTTCCAGTCCTATTCTGGCCCATACCCACAAATCTTCGTTATATCAATGACATAATCAGTGCTGCTTCCATCTCTTGTCTGGAATTGGAAAAGTTTATCAATTTTGTTTCCAAATTCCACCCTGCCTTCATCTTCTCCTGGTCTATTTCCTCCCTTCCCTTCCTTGACATCTCTGTTTCCATTTCTGGAGATAGGCTGGCCACTGATATCCATTGCAAACTCACTAACTCCCACAGTTGCCTTGACTACACATCCTCACACCCTGCCTCCTGTAAAGACTCTATTCCATCCTCCCAGTTCCTCTGTCTCCATCGCAACTGTTCCAATGATGCCAACTTTGACAAAGGAGCCTCCGAAATACCTACCTTCTTCCTCAACCGAGGATTCCCCAGTGCTGTAGTTGACAAGGCCCTCAACAGGGTCGGACCCATCTTCCTCACTTTGGCCCTCACTCTCTCTCTTCCCTCCCACAACAGCGAGAGGGTCCCCTTTGTCCTTAGCTATCATCCCAACAGCATCCACATCCAGAGGATCATTAGCTGCCATTTACACCACTGCCAACGGGATGCCACCACCAGACACATATTCCCCTCCCCTCCCTTGTCAGCCTTCCGCAGGGACAGTTCCCTCTGGGGTATCCCAGTCCACTCCTCCTTCATCCTCCCCCTTCCCCCCAATCCAGGCATCTTCCCCTGTAACCGCATAAACTGTAACACCTGTTCCAGTCTCCCAGAGCCCAAACACATCTTCCTGGTGAAGCAATGTTTTACCTGCACTTCACTCAATCTAGTCTGCTGCATTTGCTGCTCACAACGTGGTCTCCTCTACATTGAGGAAGCAAAGGCTAGAATGGGTGACTGCTTCGCAGAATTCCTACGTCCTGTCCGTAAAAAAGACCCTGAGCTTCTAGTCACCTGCCATTCCAACACACCATCTTGTTCCCTGGCCAACATCTCTATTTCTGGCTTGCTACAGTGTTCCAGCGAAACTCAGTGCAAGCTGGATGAGCAGCATCTCATTTTTTTTTCCTTTATTTATTCATGGGATAAGGGCATCGCTGACCAGGCAGCATTTATTGCCCAGAGGGCAGTTAAGAGTCAACCACATTGCTGTGGGTCTGGAGTCACATGTAGGCCTGACCAGGTAGAGATGGCAGTTTCCTTCCTTAAAGGACACTAGTGAACCAGATGGGTTTTTCCAACAATCAGCAATGGATTCATGGCCGTCATTACATTCTTAATTCCAGAAATTTTTATTGAATTCAAATTCCACCATCTGCCGTGGCGGGATTCAAATCCAGGTCCCTGGAATGTTATCTGGGCCTCTGGATTAACAGTCCAGCGATAATACCAGTAGGCCATCGCCTCCCCTGCATTTTGCACTTGGAAACTCTACAGCCTTCTGGACTCAATATCGAGTTTAACAATTTTTGAGCTTGAGCTCTCCCATGTCCTTACCCCAATCCCCACATACCAGGTCTTGTCTTCACATGGTCTGCTATTACACACAATCCATCGTTAGCCACTTACAGTTTCCATTAACAGCTATTCATCCTCCTAGCCTAATCATTATTCACCAATTTGTCTGTCCAACTGTACTTTTCTTTCTTTGAGCTCTATCTCCACCTATCATTTATTCCTTACCCCCTCCCCCAACATCTTCTGCATAAAAAACAATATTTTTCTTCTTGCTATCAGTTCTGCAGAAGGGTCCCTGTACCCAAAAGGTTAACGCTGATTTCCCTCCACAGATGCTATCAGACGTGCTGAGTTGTCCAGCAATTTCTGTTTTTGTTTCAGCCTTCTATCACTACCCCCTGTGTCCTATAACTAAGCCAGTTTCTGATCCATCATAGTGTAGAGCTGGATGAACACAGCAGGCCAAGCAGCATCAGAGGAGCAGGAAAGCTGAGGTTTCAGGTCGAGGCCCTTCTTCAGAATTCATTCTTCTTTAGACCCTTTTTCTGAAGAAGGGTCTTGACCCGAAACGTCAGCTTTCCTGCTCCTCTGATGCTGCTTGGCCTGCTGTGTTCATCCAGCTCTACTCTGTGTTATCTCAGATTCTCCATCATCGGCAGTTCCTACTATTTCTGATCCATCATGCCAAGTTTCCCTCAAAAACAACATGCTTTAATCTTCTCAATCAATCTCTTATGTGAAACCTTGTTAAAAGCTTTGCTAAAATCCATATAAACTATATGAACTGAACTTCTTTCATCTGCACACTTGATCACATTTCCAAAAAATTCTAAAATATTTGTTAGGCATGGCCTCCCTCTGGCAAAGTCAAACTGACCATCTCTAATTAACCCATCAGAGGAGTAGGAGAGTCGATGTTTCGGGCCTAGGCCAAAATCGTTGACTCTCCTATTCCTCTGATGCTGCCTGACCTGCAGCACTCCTCCAGCTCCAGACTGTATCAATTCTGACAGCATCTGAAAGTATTCTGACAGTATTCTAACAACATCTGCAGTTCTCGCTATCTCCGAATTAACCCATGCCTTTCCAACTGAATATCAATTTGTTCCTTCAGAATTTTCTCCAATAATTTCATTCCTTGCACTTGCATCATGCTGTGTTTGTGACATAATTTTGCAGCTGGTCTCACTGCAAGTCAGATTCTCGATTCACACCTTTTATCCTTTACCACTCACTTCTTGCTATTGAGAGCCTACTTCCTTCAGTGAACCCTAGTTACAGCACTTCTGTTCTCTCTGTCCAAATTTCCACTTTGAACTAGGTTCCCAGTTTTACTCATTGGTCTTTATCCCACTCAGGTGAATTCTCCTTCACTACAACACTACCAATCTCTACAACCTCTCCTGTCAAATCACTCCAAACTCTGTCATGTCATCAAACACCTACAAACCTCCCTATTTCAGTAACCTCCTCCAGCCTTTACAATCATCCCACTCTGTAACCTCCTCCAGCTCCTAGATACCGCCATATTTCTGCAACCTCTTTCTGTCCCTACAAGTCGAAAGTTCTGTTACCTCCTCCTGAACTCTCCCTATCTCTGCTACCTACAGCTGCTAAACTCAATGCTTACTCTGAAACTTGCTTCAGCCAGACAAATCTCCAAATCTGGGTCAGCTTCTTCAGCCCTTATGAATTCAGTAACCTCTTCCAGCAACTGCAATCTTTGTAATCATTGTAGTGTACTTTAGCCCTGACAACCCTACTTACATCTAACTCATCTAGTTGCTAAGTATCCCCTATCTCCGTAAGCAATTCATCCCCTACAACCTTCCCAATATGTATATCCATCTCCAGCCCCCATAATATTCTTTATCCCTATCTCAGTAATCACATCAGCCCATCTTACCTCTATAATCTCCTCTACCCTACAATCCACCATTCTGTGTCATGTCCTCCAGTCCCTATAACCCTTCCGGTCTCAGTAACCTCCCCCATCTTGCAAAGCTAATTTTTTTTCAGTAGCCACCTCTTGTCCCCGCAACATTCTAAATGTCTGTCACCTCCCCGCTCCCAAACTTACACACCACTGCATAAACAGGACCCCATAAAAATCGGCATTGGTGGGATTTGAACCTGTCCCAAGCTTTATTTTGGACCTTTTGGTCAATCATGTTAGCACCATGCCACCACCTTCCCACAATGCACTCAATTTAGGTTTTTTTAATCAGCCCATTCAAAATGACTTCAAAGAAACTTTGACTTTAACTTCCCCAAAATTGATTAGGACTCCCTTAGACCAAGAGGCTTAGACAGGGCAGAATTTGTTAAGTGCATCCAAAAGGGTTTCTTGAAACAATATCTAGATAGTCCAATGAGACAAGGGGCCATACTGGACCTTGTATTTGCTAATGAGCCTGGCTAGGTGACTCACCTTTCAGTAGGAGAGCATTTTCAAAATAGTGATCACTTTAAGATAATTATGAAAAAGATAAGTCAGGACCTTGTGGGAAAGTACTAAACTGGGGGAGGGAAAACTACTTCAGTATTAGGCATGAGTTAGGGAGTGTTAATTGGGAGGAGCTGTGATGAGGCAAGTCCACATTTGACATGTAGGAATTGTTTAAAGACCTGTTGATGAGACGTCAGGACTGGCATGTTCCAGTAAGGAGGAAGGACAAGGATGGCAAGGTAAGGGACCTTTAGATAACAAGGGAGGATGTGAATTTAGACAAAAGGGAAAAAGAAGCATACGTAAGTTTTAGGCAGCTAAAATTGGACAGGGTCTATGAGGAATATATAGACAGCAGGAAAGAACTCAAGCTGGGAATTGGACAGCAAGAATGGGCCATGAAATGATCCTGGCAATTAGGGTTAAAGAGAATCCCAAGGCATTCTGTACATATATTAAATTCAAGCGGATAACTAGGGAGAACATACGACCACCCAAGGATAAAGAAGGGAACTTGTGCTTGAAGGCAGACAATATGGGTGAGATCCTAAATGAGGACTTTGTGTCGGTAATCACCCAGGAGAAGGATATGAACAATGGAGAGATTTTGTGGGGAGCATTCTAATATGCTAGGGCATCTTGAGATCAAGAAAGAAGTGGTGTTGGGTTTTATGAAGTTATGCAGAGTAAATTGGAAGGCAGGAAGCTAGGATTTGTTTGTGAAAAAAGGACAACAGTCTGTGGTCCCTTTAAGAGATAAAGTGCTTTTCTAAGCTTAGAGATTTATACAGAAAATGGGTCTGTAAGCAGCTGCAGATTACAGACAGTTCTAAAAATTGAAACATGTACCAATTGGCTATGTGATTGAAAACCTTAAGCTTGTTTTGATGTTTTGGCAACTAGCTTGAATCAGCCAATTAATTTAAATCAAGCAGTTAGAAACTGAAAGCCAATTGAATTTAAATCTGATGGTGTTGACAA
>NC_063376.1:10441134-10463113 GCF_021869965.1 Rhincodon typus
CTTTCAGCCAAGTCTCTGTAATTGCAATAATGTCATAGTTCCAATTACCAACCAAAGCTAAGTTCATCTATTTTACCTATTATACTTTTCGCATTGAAACACATGCACTTCGGACCACCTGCCCTGCTCTTTTCAGCAGTGTTTCCTTGTCTGTTCTTGTTCTTAGTCATGTTTGCCTTGGTTTCTACTTCTCCCTCAATTTCCACATCTACTGCCCTACTTCTCTGGTTCCCACCCCCCGCCACACTAGTTTAAACCCTCACCAACCACTCTACCAAGTACCATTCCCTCAAGGGCATTAGTCTCGATCCTGCTCAGGTGTAACCCATCTAGTTTGTACAGGTCCCACCTCCCCCAGAACCGGTCTTGCACCTCCTGCTTTCCCAATCAATTGCCAGTCAGATAGTAATTTGCCTTCAAAAACAAAGTTGCTGGAAAAGCTCAGCAGCTCTGGCAGCATCTGTGAAGGAAAAAAACAGAGTTAATGTTTCGGGTCTGGTGACCCTTCCTTAGAACTGTTTTTTCCTTCACAGATGCTGCCAGACCTGCTGAGCTTTTCCAGCAACTTTGTTTTTGTTCCCGATTTGCAGCATCCGCAGTTCTTTTGGATTTTATTTAGTAATTTGCTTTCTCGTTTTTGCTACCAAAGTGGATAACCTTACATTTATATCAAATTATACTTCACCTGTCATGCATTTATCCACACATTCAACTTGTCCAAATCTCACTGAAGCATCTCTGCATCTTTGTCAATTTATCTTTCCATCCAGCTTTGTGCTGTTTACAAACCTGAGTGCAGAGTAAATCTGTCTGTACACTCACCCCATTGACCTCTCTGAATCCCCTCCCAAAAAAAAATGCCATGTTAACATTTTGGAAAGGATTGACATCTGTCTGACATTCCTCGGCAGATGGGTAGATTCTTTGCTTAGCCCTGTGATTGGCAGCTTCAGGAATATTTCATTGACCCTGCAGAAGCCCTCATCATCAACTTACAGAATAGGGGGATGTGCAGAGGTAGGACAAGATCACAGAGAAAGGGAGAGATGTAGGAGCTGGAGAAAGTTTCAGACACAAAGTTGTACGGGTTGGAGGAAGGGACAGAGATAGGATTTGTAGTGGCTGGAGAAGGTAGCAGAGGTGGAGAGATTTTCATGAACTGGAGTAGTTTATCAAGATAAGGATTGTTATTTAGGTTCAGGCTTTCAGATGCATGTGGGTGTAGGGAATTAATCAGCTAATTATACAAGAGGCTTTCAACTTTCCCAACATAAATTGGAATAGTCATTGTGTTAAGGGTTTAGAGGGGGCAGATTTCTTGAAATATACCCAGGGCAGTTTTTTGTATCAATATGTAGAATGCCTAACAAGGGCCGGTGGAGTCTTGGGTATGGTTCTGGGAAAATAAGCCAGACAAGTGGGGAAACATTTAGGCGATAGCGATCACTACACGGTACAGTTCTGATCTGTTCTGGACAATGAAAAAGATGGCCTGCAAAAGATAGCTTTGGAATGGGGGAAAGCAGATTTCATTAAAATAAAGCAGGATATGGCCATAGTAGACACTGAACAGCTCCTTGTGGGTTAAGTCTATAGTGGAACAATGGGGTGGGGGATGTAGTCAAAAAAGGAGCTGGGGAGATTACAGATAAAACAGTGTGGAGCTGGAGGAACACAGCAGGCCAGGCAGCATCAGAGGAACAGGAAAGCTGATGTTTCAGGTTGGGACCCTTCTTCAGGAATGGGGGAGGGGTAGGGATAAGGATAGAGTCCCCTTACTCCTGATATAACACCCCACTAATCTCCGAATACAATGCATCATCCTCCGACATTTCCGCCACCTAAAATCAGACCCCACCACCAAAAGGATATTTCCCTCCCAACCCTGTCCACTTTCCACAGGGCCTGCTTAGTCCACGACCCCTTTGTCAGCTCCACATTCCCCACCAACCTGTCCACCACACCAGTACCTTTCCCTACAACTGCAGGAGGTGCTATACCTGCCCGTACACCTCCCCCTCACCTCTGCCCAAGGCCTCAAACAATCCTTCCAAATCCAGCAGAGTTTCACCTGCACTTCATCTAACCTCATCTACTGTATCAATTGCTCCCGATGTGGTCTCCTGTATATCAAGGAGACCAAACGCAGACTCAGGGACTGGTTCACAGAGTACCTGCACTCTGCATGCACCAACCGACCCAATCTTCCGGTTGCCATCCACTTTAACTCCTCTCCCGCTCCCCTGGTAGCATGTCCATCCTTGGCCTCCTCCATTGTCAGTGTGAAGCCAAATGTAAACTGGAGGAACAACACCTGATATTTCACCTTGGGAGTTTACAGCCCAATGGCCTGAATGTTGAGTTCACCAGCTTCAAAATTCCTCCACCCCCAACCTGTCCATCTTCCGACTCACCTATCCGCTCCAGCCTTCGCACTAACCAACCACAATAACCCCCTACTTGCATCCACCTATCTCCATCCCACTTACCCTCCCCTGCAGCCCCACCCTCCTCCTTGTATTTGTTTCTGGTCTCTACTGCCCCTCCCCAGTCCTGACAAGGGGTTTCAGCCCAAATGTTGACTTCCCTGCTGCTTGGACGCTGTCTGACCTGCTGTGCTTTTCCAGCTGCACGTTTAATGACTGCAAAGATGTCTTCAAAGATGGCCGTTTCCTTCCCTAAAATGCATTAGTGAGCTAGATGGGTTTTTCCAACAATTGACAATGGTTTCATGGTCATCATTAGCTTCTTAATTCCAGATTTTCATTGCATTCAAATTCCACCATCTGCCATAGCTGATTTGAACTTGGGTGCCTAGATCATTGCCTGGATCTCTGGATTAATAGTCCATCGTCACCCTGACTAGTGGGAAGCCAGAGGACTTGGAAGCCTTTGAAAACAGCGAAGGGTAACTGAAAAAGCAATAACGGGGAGAAGATGAAATATGGTAGTAAGCTAGCAAGTGGTAGAAAAGAACATTGCAAGAGTTCTTTTAGATATCAGAAAGGTAAGACAGAGGCAAGAGTGGACATTAAGCCACTGGAAAGTGAGGCTGGAGAGTAGTGATGTGGAACAAAGGGATGGAGGAGGAACTGAATAGGTACTTTGCATTACTTTTCACAGTGAAGACACTGGCAACATACCAATGGGGAGCAAAGAAATTGCGGGGGAAATAAATAAGTACTTTCCATCAGTTTTCAATTCCTAACACCATGGACACATCTTATTTAGCAGCTTCCAGTGTAGCACCTCGGCCAAGGCCTTCTGGAAATCCATATAGATCATGTCCATTGGATCTGCTTTGTTTAACATGCTTGTTTCATCTTCAAATAATTCTAACAGATTTGTCAGACAGAACCACTCTTCACGAAGCCGTACTGACTCAGCCCTACTTTACCATGCATTGATCTGCATTGCCCTTGCCGGACATTGCATTGAATTTCATTAATTGGAAACATGGGTGATGAAAAACCAAACTGGGTGATTGCTAAATTAGGATCATTTAAGGCTCTTGTGGCACAGAGTTAATGCCCCTACCTCTGTACCAGGAGAAATGGGTTCAAGTCTCACTTGTTCAGAGGTATGTCATCACCATCTCTGGAACACAGGAACAGGATTAGGCCATTCAGCCCCTCAAGCCTGTTCCACTATTGAATGAGATCATGGCTGATCTGTAGCTGAATTCTGTATACCTGCCTTTGACACATATAGGTCTATAGGACCATGAGATAAAGGAGCAGAAATAGGCTATTTTGCCCAGTGATAAGATCTGCCATTCTATCATGGCTGATACGTTTGTCAACCCCATTCCCCTGCCTTTTCCCTGTAATCCTTCATCCCTTTACTAATCAAGGACATATCTATCTCTGTCTTAAATACACTCATTGTTGTACCTTCCACAGATTAACCAACCTCTAGCGGAAGAAATCCCTCCTTTTCTCAGTTCTAAAAAGTCACCCCCTAACCCTGATGCTGTATCACCAGTACTTTGCCTCTCCTACTAGCGAAAACATCTTCTCCACGTCACTCTATCCAGGCCTCTCAGTATTCTCTAGGTTTCAATAAGATCACTTCTCATCCTTCTAAACTCCATCAAGTACAGACCCAGAGTCCTCAAAGCACTCCCCATGACAATCCCTTCGTCCATGGGTGCATCCTTGTAAACCGTTCTGGATCCCCTCTAATGCTAGCACATCTTTTCTTAGATATATAGCCCAAAACTGCTCACAATGTCCCAAATGTGGTCTTATACTGCCTCGCAGTAACTCTCTGCTTTTGTTTTCCAGCCCTCTTGAAATGAATGCCAACATTGCATTTGCTTTCATAACAGCCAACAGAACCTGCATGTTAACCTTAAGAGAATCCTGATTACGACTCCCAAGTCCCTTTGCACTTCAGATTTCTGAAGCCTCACCGCATTTAGCAAATAGCCATTGTCTCTATTCTTCTTACCAAAATGTATACAATGCCACATTGTATTCCATCTTCCACTGCTTTGTGCTTCCACCCATCTTGTGTCATCTGTAAACTTAGCAACAAATGCCTTCAGTTCCTTCGTCCATATCATTAATGTCTACGGTGAATAGTTGTGTCTCTATCACGGACTCCTGCAGAACTCCATTAGTCACAGACTATCAAACTGAAAAAAAATCCCTTAATCCGCCTTCTGCCAGTCGGCCCATCCTCTATCTATGTTAGTAGCTTGCCCTTAACACCATGGGATCTCATGTTATTTAGCAGCCTCCTGTGCAGCATCTTGACAAAGGCCTTCTGGAAATCCAATAGATCATGTCTACTGAATCTACTTCGTCTAACTTGCTCATTACCTCCTCAAAGAATTTTGACAGATTTGTTAGGCATGACAAGACAATACAATATCCTTTTATTATCACAGGATGACCACCCCTTGATGAGGGCTGTACTTTATCATGCACTTCCAAGTACTCACAACTTCATCTGTAATAATGGACTGTAAAATCCTACCAATGACTGAGGTCAGGCTAGTCAGCCTACAGTTTCCTGTCTTCTGTCTCCCTCCCTTCTTAAAACAGGGAGTATCATATTAGCCACACTTAGTCTCCTGGGACCCTCCCTAACTCCTGATGTTATGACAGGCGAATAGTCAAACCCCTCTGATAGTTAAACCAAAACACAAGCCCAAATCTGCTATGATTGGAATAGGGATTCCCTTCTAATAATTACCCCCAATACACCCTGAGAAGCTTGCCTTTCCCCTCGGTCTATTAAAAGAGTGGTTAAAGGAAAGAAAATCCATGATCTCTACTTTACAAATAACAAGAAACAATTTATTTATTTGACCCAACAATGAACAGATTAACAAAATTAGTAACAAACCAACAATTCCCCCTTAGACTGCTAACTACTCCCTAACTGGTCTAAATTCTACTGGAATGCTGTTTAAATAAAGACAAGTCCCACTAATATAAACCCAATTAATAAGAAACAATAAATCATAGCTTAATCTCTCCAATTTCACAAAGACTGTCTTCTGGAACATTCTGTCATCTCTGCTGTCTTCACAAATGCCTTTCTTTCACTAATTCTGCTGTCAGGGATATTTTATCTCTATCATTTCTTCAATGAGGACTTTGAGCTAAAATACCATGGTACTTTTGATTAATTAGATGGGCTTTCTCTGGGAGCTGAATGATGCTAACTCTGACAGGTGGTGGATGGCTCTCCCTGAGTTTCCAAATGCCCTCGCCTTATATATCCATAATGACATAATCACATTCTTATAACATGATTGGTTTCAGGTTGTCAACACCATTAGATTTAAATTCAATTGGCTTTCTGTATCTAGGTGCTTCATTTAAATTACTTGCCAAATTAAAACTTCTTGTCTTGGAAAAATGCTGCTTGGCTGTTCTATACAAAATGTTTCCAGTCGAGCACCTGCGTTTATAGACTTCCAAGCACAGACAAAGTACAAGCTGTTAAAAGGGACCATGGCACTCTTTTCCCCATGATCATTTTTACCAACAAATTCCAAATTCATGTCTTCCGATGCATGAATACTCTACCCAACTTCATAATACTGAAAAATCACCTCCAAGCATCCAGAGTTTCCTCAGCTATCTCCTTCAGAACTGTAAGGTGTAGTCCATTCGACCATGGTTATTTTTCTGCCTGCAGAATTATTACCTTCCCCAGCACCTTCTCTTTAGTGAAACCACTAATACTAACACTCCCCCTTGAATCTCCTGAAATTTTGGCACGTTGCTGGTGTCTTCAATGCGAAAAGTAATGCAAAATACCTATTCAATTCCTCCTCCATTTCTTTGTTCCCCATTACTACTTCTCTAGCCTCATTTTCTAGTGGTCCAATATCCATTCTTGCCTCTGTCTTACCTTTTAGATATCTAGAAGAACTCTTGTAATCTTCTTGTATATTACTCGCTAGCTCTCATATTTCATCTTCTCCACCCTTATGGCTTTTTTAGTTATCCTCTGCTGGTTTTCAAAGGCTTCCAAATCCTCTGGCTTCCCACAATCTTCACCATAGTGTATGTTTTTTTCTTTTGCTTTTACCCTGTCCCTGACTTCCCTTGTCAGCCATGGTTGCCTCATCCTCCCTTTAATACATTTCTTCTTCCTTGGGATGAATTTCTGCTATGCCTCCTGCCATCGCTGGTCTACTGTCTACCATTTCCTCTCTCACGTCTTTGTAGTTACCTTTGTTGAATTGTAATACCTTAGCATCTAATTCCAGGTACTCTCTCTCTAACTGCAGGGTGAATTCTATCCTATTATGGTGACTGCCCCCTAAGGGTTCCCTCACCTTAAGCTTCTTAATCAAGTCTGCCTCATTACACATCACTAAATCCTAGTGGGCTCAACCTCAAGCTACTTCAAAACAAATTCTCACACACATTCCATGAATTCCTTTTCTTGACATCTGCCAGCAACCTGATTTTCCCAATCCATCCTCATATTGAAGTCCCTCCAGACTTTTGTAATAGTGCCTTTCACACATATGCCTTTTATTTCATCTGGTTTATTTTCAGCCCCACATCCTGACTACTGCGAGGAGGCCTGTACGCAACTCCCATCAGGATCCTGTTTCTTCTGCAGTTCAACTCTACCACACAGATTCTATGCCTTCTGACTTTATATCGTTCTTGTTTCAACTTAATTTCATTTCTTACTGACAAGTCAACACCAACCTCCTGCCCGTCTGCCTGTCCATTCAATAGAATTTGTATTCTTTAATATTTAGTTCCCTGCCCTGATCCCCTTGCAGCCACGTCTCTGATACCCACAACAACCTACCTGCCAATTTTAATCCATGCTAGAAGCCCATTTACCTTGTTTCATGTACTGTGTGCATTTAAGTACAAAGCCTCAATCCTGCATTGATGCTCTGTTCTCATAGTTGTCCCCTTATCTGCCATGCCTGAGGTTAGATGCCTGACCCCTCCTATACTCTTTGTCCTATAACGTTTGTTCTGGAAACTTTTAACTTCTGCTGAGCCCTCCCCTTCTTTAACTGTTTCCATTATTTTCCATGTAACTGAACCTGGTCCCAACATGATTCAGGTGGAGCCAGTCTCATTGGAACAGCTCCCTCCTTCCCCAGTACTGATGCCAATATCCCATGAATTCAAGCCTGTTTCTCCCACATCAATCATTTACCTTGTTGACTGCAAATTAACTCGCGGCTCAGGTAGTAATCCAAAGAGTATTATATTTTTGGTTCAGTTTTCTAATTTAGCACATAGCTGCTCTTTATTCCCTCTATGGAACCTCAAACCTCTTTCTACCTAGATCATTGGTACCTCTGAGGACCCACCCCTGTACCAGGTTCCATTACAGCTCAGATGAGATATCCTGAACCCAGGCAAACATTACTGCCTTCAGGACTCTTGATCCCATCCATGGAGAATAGTGTCTCTTCCTGTCACTGTACGATCCTCTGTTACAACTACATTTCTCTTTTCTCCCCCTATGCCCAATGGTGCTGTGGTCAGTTTGCTCATTCTCCCTATAGTCCCCACTCTCATCCACACAGGAAGCAAGCATCTCAAACCTGATAGACAAGCTCAAGGGCTGCAGCTCCTTCAGCACTACCTCCTGGATCCCTCTACCTGCCTCGCTTGTAGTCACAGCCTTCTGTCCCTGAACAATCCATAGAATCCACAGCGTGGAAACAGGCCTTTCGGCCCAACAAGTCCACACTGAACCTCAGCGCATCACACCCAGACACATTCCCCAAATGCACCTAACCAAAACGTCCCTGGGCACTATGGGCAATTTAGCATGGTCAATCCACCTAGCCTGCTCATCTCCGGGGAAACCTGTGCAGACACAGGGAGAAAGTGCAAACTCCACACAAGACAGTTGCCCGAGGGAGAATTGAACCCAGGCCCCTGGCACTGTGAAGCAGCAATGCTAACCACTGAGCCACCGTGCCACCCTAATACTGACTGAATTTGAGGTAGTTCATCTAACGGGTGTGACTACCTCCTCAAACATAGCATCCAGGTAACTCTACCCTCTCCCTGAAGTGTTGCATTGTTTGAAGTTCAGATTTCAGCTCATTTACTCTGAGCCAAATTTCCTCAAGCATCCAACTTGTGGAGGTGCTGGTGTTGGACTGGGGTGGACAAAGTCAGAAGTCACATGACACCAGTTTATAGTCCAATAGGTTTATTTGAAATCACAAGCTTTCGGGGCAGCATCTGACTGTTATGGACCAGATCAGACCCCCTCAATATACTTTAAGAAGATAGCTTAGACCCTAACTTTTTAGTTTTAAAGGCAGATGTGAGGTGCCTGTTCCAGATTCAATGCGATGTTAAGCAAAACTAAATTTAAACACTGTAGTTAAAATACAACCAAAGAAAGAGGAATTTAGAATAACAACTATATTGGAAAACTTAACAGAATAATAGATACAGTAATTATTACTAATTATCTTTTCCAATATAACAACATCCCATAAATATACCCATTGGCAAAAAGGAAAATTCAGACAGAATCTCAAATTCAGTTCTCCAATTCAGGAGGAAAAAAAATTCACGAGAAATTTCAGAGAGATTAAGAGCCAGGAGACATTCACTGAAGCTTCCAAACTCTGTTGAGACCCCAATAGCTTCTTAAGCTACTAAAAAACCAAATTTCAGAAATCCTAATTTGTGAGAGCTGTCCACACCCATTCAGACTGTATTAAAAGAAAACCCAAGGCCTCCCAAACTGTTTATTCAAGTGGTTTTCAGTAGACAGCGTGGTGCCTCTAGTTCAATGTCTCTTTAAAGAAACAAGGACAAAATAACCTCTTAAAGGTAAAGCATCATCATACCTCTCTCAAGAAAATTGAACAATCAATATACAAATATGACTTTATTTTAAAAAATCCTCTATTAGTCCACTACAATACATATATATTACATTGATTCTAAACATGCAAACATTCATGACTACAATCTATTTCAGGCCATTTATTCCTGCCGCTGAACTGTCTCCATCTTTCTTCATCAAAATCGCAACAACATGTTGGGAATTATATTCTCTTGTCCTGCCACCTGTATAATTTCCAAATTGAATGGCTGCAGTAAGAATCTCCATTTAAACAGTCTGGAATCTTTGTCCTTAAATTTCTCCAAAAATTTAACGGTTATGATCAGTACATACAATTGTCTCAAACACATTACTGGCAATATAAATGTTGAAATGCTGTAATGCCAACACCAGGCTCAAGGTTTCCTTCTCAATCATGGAATATTTCTGTTGATGTTTCTAGAAAATTGAACAATACCCAGTAGGGCTTTCTATCTTCTTGTTGTCTTCTTGTAAAAGTATAGCACCAACACTCATCTCTCGCACCAATATCCACCTGGAATGGCTTTGCGCGATTAGATGTGGCTAACACTGGGACAGTGGTTAACCCAACTTTCAGGCTGTCAAATGCCTTCTGACAGTCTGCAGTCCACTGAAACTTTCTTCACTTCTTCAGTAAGTCATTTAAGGGAGCAACCACACTAATAGAACTAGGTACGAAATTCCGATAAAACCCACTCAATCCCAGGAACTGTAGTACTGCCCTGTTCGTCGAGGGCATGGGAAACTTCCAATAACCTTCGTTTTCACATCCTTTGGGGCCATCTGTCCATGCCCAATAACATGGAAAACTCACTCTTAGCTGGGTTGATCACCAAGCCTTTCTCCCAGGGTCGATTGAATAATTCTGACAGATGCTGCAAATGTTCTTTCCATGTGTGACTAAAAATTACCAGGTCATCAATGTACACTACACAATTGTGTATCTAAAAATGACTTTCTTGGGTAGTCTTTGAAATGTGGCTGGCACATTTTTCATACTAAATGGCATGACTTTAAATTGATATAGTCCATTCAGTGTCATGAAAGCCTAAAATTGTCTTTGCTGTTTTGAATAAAGGTACCTGCCAGTATGCTCTGAGAAAGTCCAACTTAAAAGTATAAGTTGCTTGTCCCACCTTCTCAATACAGTCTTCCAAACATGGAATACGAAAAGAATCAGACTTTGTAACTGCATTGACTTTGCAATAGTCCACACATAATCAGTGGGTACCATTTGGTTTTGGCACCATTGCTGTAGGTGAACTCCAGTCACTGCAACTCACTTGGATTATGTCAGTCTTTGAGCATGTGTTTAATCTCTTTTTGAACCTGTGCCAACTTTAGAGAATTAAGCATATAAGGATATTGCTTAATTGTAACAGCTTTTCCTATATCTACATCATGTGTAATTAGATTAGTACTTCCCACCCTATTCCCACATATCTCCTACGTGTTAATAGTAACACTTTCAGGTCATTTCAGTTTTCCTCTGATAAGGTCCCTCTTGGCAGACTGGCACGAAAGGTGAAGTCACACAGTATCAGGAGTGAGCTGGCAAGGCGGATGCAGAAGTGACTTAGTCATAGGAGACAGGGGGTAGTGGTGGAAGGATGCTTTTTGGAATGGAGGGCTGTGACTAGTGATATTGCACAGGGATTAGTGCAGGACCACTGCTGTTTGTGATCTACATAAATGATTTGGAGGAAAACGTAGCTGGTCTAATTAGTAGGTTTGCAGATGATACAAAGATTGGTGGAGTTGTGGATAGTGAGGAGGATTGTCAGAGGATACAGCAGGATACAGATCAGTTAATCCAGACAAATATGAGGTGATGCATTTTGGAAGTTCAAGTACAGGTGGAAATTATACAGTGAATGCCAGAACCCTTAGGAGTATTGATATCCAAAGGGATCTGAGTGTGCAGGTCACAGATCACTGAAGGTGGCAGTGCAGGTAGATAAGGTAGTAAAAATGGCCTATGGCAAGCTTGCCTTCATTGGAAGGGGCATTGAGTATAAGGGTAGGCAAGTTATGCTGCAGCTTTATAGAACTTTAGTTAGGCCATACTTGGAATATTGTATGCAGCTCTGGTCACCACACTACCAGAAGGATGTGAATGCTTTGGAGAGCTACAGAAAAGGCTTACCAGTATGTTGCCTGGAATGAGGGATTTTAGCCATGAGGAAAGGTTGAATAGACTGGGTTTGTTTTCACTGGAATGTAGGGGGTTAAGGGGACGATCTGATGGAAGTTTAAAAAATTTATGAATGGCATAGATAGAGTGGGAAGTATGAGGCTTTTTTCCCCAGGATGGAGGGGTCAATTGCTAGGGGACACAGATTCAAGGTGTGAGGGAGGAAGTTTAAAAGAGATATGCGAAATAAGTTTTTTGCACAAATAGTGGTGAGTGCCAAGAACACGCTGCTAGAGGAGATGGTGGAAGCAGACACAATAGCAGCATTCAAGAAGTATCTGGACGAATACACGAATAAGAAAGGAACGGAGGGATCCTGTAATGAAGACAGGTTTAGCATGGAAGGGCAAAATGCAGCATCGCAGGCTTGGAGGGCTGAAGGGCCTGCTCCTGTGCTGTTTTGTTCTTTGTTCTTTGTTTTTTGTAACTCAATAATTTATCCCAATTTTTGAGAACTTCCTCATTGTCCAATTTCATTGGACGAATGTTCAATTCAGAGTCCTCTGGACTTGCTTCTTCACTGTGTTGTAACCAGTAACACATTCTCTTTTTGCTTTCCTTCCCTATCAAAATACCTTTTGATCATTTTTACATGATACACTGAGATTTGAGGATGGTAGTCCCGGTGCAGAGGCAGTTCTGGAGCAGAGGGAAGCGAGGAGAACTGAGTACTGGAGTGGAGGCCAGTGAGTGGAGGCAGTCCCAGAGAAAAAAAAACAACTTACCTTAGAGCAGCTGAAAGCCAATGTGGAGTGGACCGAAGGCTTGGAGCGGAGCGGGGAACATTGTTGGACTGGGGTCTGGTACAGGTGGTCAGACCACATGTGGAAACCCCTGCGCTCAGCCACTGCAATAGGATGTTGATGTATACTTTGTTTATATGACTGTAATGGCTATCCTTATAACTATGCTTTACAGATACAAGACAATGCAACTACTTTTCTTATTTATTTGTCTTTTTGTAAGACTTTTCACTGTACTCCTGTCCATCTGTACTCGAGTACCATGACAACAAAGGATATTCTTTTTTATTCATATGCTGTGCTACTTTTAAATGCTGTCCAGCCAACTCACCCACTCAATTTAATCTTTCCCTAAAATTTGACAGTCCAAATGTGGTCTTGGAACTCTGACTCACTAATTGATTTCAGTGGTCCTTTCACCTCATGCCCAAAAACTAATTCAAATGGACTGAATTTGACAGATTGATTTGGTGCATCCCTAATTGCAAGAAGTGTAAATGGAATTCCTTTATCCCAATCCTCTGGATAGTCTTCACTATAAACCCTCAGCATGGTCTTTAAAGTTTGATGCCACCGTTGTAATGCTCCCAGCTATTCTGGATGGTATGCAGTGGATTTGTATTGTTTTATTCCTAAGCTATCCATAACTGATCTGAATAATTTGATGTAAAATTTGACCTTTGATCTGATTGTATCTCTGTGGGTAGTCTGTATCTAGTGAAAAATTTGAGTAACTCCTCTACAACCCTTTTAGCTGTGATATTGTGTAATGGAATAGCCTCCAGAAATCTAATGGACACATCAATTATGGTCAACAAATACTGATACCCACTTTTCGTTTTAGGTAGGGGTCCGACACAATCAATTAAGACCCTTGTAAAACTTCCTCAAATGCGGGAATGGGTATTAGAGGAACTGGTTTTATTGCTTTCTGAGGTTTTCCAAGTACCTGATACATATGACATGTCTGGCAAAATTCAGCTACATCCTTATGCTGTCTAGGCCAGTAAAAATACTTTTGTATTTTGGCTTGAGTTTTCCTTACTCTAAAATGACTTCCTACTGCTTATTCATGTGCCACCCACAACATCTCCTTTCTATAACCCACAGGTATACAACTTGATGAACGTCTGCCCATTTCTCATTCTCCTGAATATAGTCTCCACTTCCTCATCAAGACCTCATTTTTAGGATAGTAATATTTTGGGATACACTCAAGATTCTTTTTCTGTGTATGCGGTTTGATCCAACTGCTTCAGTTTTTCATCTCTGTTGTAAATCAGTTAATTTCTCTGAACTACAATTATCCACTTTGTCCTTCACTTGTTCATGTTTAGTCTCAACCGTTTGATCAAACATGGTCTGTGATGATTGTATTTCAACCTCCTTATCTTTATTCTTTGATTTCTCCTCCTGCCTCAACCTTTGTGATCTTGTTATTACACAGTCAGGAAAAATCCCAGGATATACTTCATATAATACCTCAGTTGCCTGAATCTCCACAGGCTTTTCAACCACAGTAGGCATTACTCCCACCTGCGATCCAGCTATATTGTTACGAAGAAAAAATTTTATTCCGGGAGCCGAGAATTCCTACAGTATTCTTACCACCACTTCTCCATTTTTCACTGGACATTCCAACCTCAGTTTATATAATGGAGCACTTCTTATCTACCTTGAATTCTATATATTACTACTTTCTCTGGCAACGCTCCTTCTGAATTATGTATGTTTTCATCTCTCACCAAAGATTAACATGCTCCTGTCTTTCTTAAAATTGTAATTTCTTTACCTGCTTCTCCTGGCATATAAGAGAAAACCTTGTGCTCACAAGTTTAAGGAGTTCTGGCACTTTCTTCTCAACCAGCTGCTGACCAGGTTATACATTCTGGTGCAGCTTTTTAGCTTCCACTGTGCTCTCCTTTACCACTTCAATAAAATTCACTGGCTAATCCTGTTTCCCGCACCCATCTTCCCAGTGCTTTTTCTACACCACTAATGCTGCGACTTCACGCCTGAACATTTTGACTGCTCGTTCCCCCTCGTGGGTTTCCTACTTCAATGAAATCTCCTTTTCCCTTACCACCTGAGGATTTCTCTTTTCCCCAGTTTCTATCCCTCACAGACTGAAATTGACGCTGGAAGCTAAACTTTGATTTATAAACCAACTCATAACCATCAGCCATTTCAGCTGCTAATCTTGCAGTTTTAACTCTGTTCTTCCACGTGAGTTCTCATGACCTCAGGAAGTGAATTTTTGAACTCCTCCAAAATAATTGCCTATCCAAGAGCGCCATATGTTTGGTCTATTTTTAATGCCCTTATCCACCTATCAAAATTACTTTGTTTAATCCTTTCAAACTCAACGTTTGTTTGACCAGGGTCCCTTCTTAGATTGCTGAAACGTTGTCTGCAGGCCTCTGGCACTAGCTCATGTGGACTTAAGATGTCATTTTTCACCTCATTATACTCCCAGATACCTCCTCTGATAGTGATGCAAATACCTCACTAGGTTCACCCGTCATCTTTGTCTGGATCAACAATACCCATATGGTCACCAGCCATTTCATATGGTTAGCTACTTTTTCAAATGAAATGAAAAGGCTCCTGCATCCTTCTTGATGAATTTAGGCAATGCTTGGACATATTTAAACAGATCCCCACCAGGCCTTTGGCTACGATGAGTTTGTTCATCATCGCTGTCCTCTACACTAAGCTACCTACCTTCACCTCTGCCCTTAAGTCAGTTTTCCTCTTTATTGCCAACTTCTAAGTTCAAAATCTCGCTCTTCTTGCTATACTTCTGCTATGGCCTTCCTCTCATTTTTCCTCTGCTTTTAATCATAATTCAAACTGTTTTGTTTCCTTCTCTTTCTCTTTTTTCTGCCAGGTTTGTTCTTTCTTTTCCTTTTTCCCTTCCCATTGCTTCTAATTCAAGCTGCTTCATCTTCAATTTAAGTTTAACTATTTCCAATGACTCCAATGGCATTCCGGGCAACTGTAAATGCTGCTTGAATGCTGTAATTATCTTTCCTTTTCTCGCAGACACAGGCAAATCCAACTCTAGCTTGTTTGCCAATTTGGAAAGCTTTGCCTTGCTGACTTTCTGTAAAACTCCCAGAAATGACTTCTCCCAACCCCAGAAAACTCAGTGACTGACAGAGCCAGTTACACACAAGACACACCCTGTTCAAACAACCGAATTCGACACCCAAAATAAAAGACACCAACAATTACCACTCGCAGCCTTGGAGCCCAACAATCTTAAACCCAACCTGGAATTAGGGTTTTTGATCCCAGCAATATCCCCCAATTTGTTATGGACATTCAGTGAAGCTTCCAGCTCTGTTGAGATCCCATTTGCTTCTGATGCTACTGAAAAACCAGACCCCAATTTATTGTCAGTCTGAAACTAACATAATAGATAGTCAAATTAGTAGCTATCACAAACCACTGATCTTACGGCTTACCTGTGATGCCACTCTTGTGCTGGGCCCCTGATCCTGGGCTTCAATTATCCTGTTAAAAACCTTACAAATTATGAGCCAAGAAAAAAAAAAGGATAAAAGTATCTCATTCCCCTCGGCTCTGAATTCCCACATTGACAGCAAATTCCCCAAACTATCTACTCACTCAGGCTGTGTCCCACTCTGGATGGGATTGCTCCTTCCTGATCCCTTAATCCCTTCACTTACAAAAAAGTACCTTTCTCAGATTTAAAAGGAGCAATTAATCCTGCAATCACTGCCATTTGTGGAAGAGTAGCTACCACCCTTTGTGTGCAGAAGTGCTTCTTGACATCTCTCCTGAATGGTCTGACCCTAATTCTCAGACGATGCCCCTTAGTTCTAGAATCCCCAATGAGTGAAAATAGTTTATCTACCCTGCCTTTTCCTGTTACTATCCTGATGGCATCAATCAGATCATTCCTTGACAGAGAGAAAATAGGCCTCATTTGTATAATCTCTCCTCATAACCTAACCCCTGAAGTTCAGGTATCATTTTTGTAAATTATGTCGTACTCCCTCCAAGGCCAGTCTGTCCTTCCAAAGGTGTGTTGCACAGATGTGCTCACTATACCAAGTGGCACGGTTGATATAACTGCAGCATAATGTCTGTGCCCTTGTACTCCATTCCTCAGGATATAAAGGCCAGCATTCCACTAATCTACAAATGTGAGGCTAGAAAAGCACAACAGGTCAGATAGCATCAGAGGAGCAGGAAAATCAACGTTACATGCCAAGACCCTTTGTCAGGACTGGGGAGGAGGGAGGGGGAGGGAAGCCCAGAAATAAGTTGAGGGAGGGAGTGGGGCTGGGGGAAGGGTAGGAGAGATGGTAATAGATGGATGCAGGTAGGGCATTATTGTGGTTGGTCCATGGGAAGGGTGGAATGGTTAGGTGAGTAGGAAGATAGACAGGTTAGGTCAGGTCAGGAGGGGTAAGGCTGGACATGGGATAAGGCTGGGAGTGGAGGGATTTTGAAGCACGTGAAGTCAATATTAAGGCCATTGGGCTCTAAGCTTCCAAGGCAAAATAGCAGGTGTTGTTTTTCCAGTTTACGTTTGGCCTCACTCTGGCAATGAAGGAGCCGTGGATGGATATGTCACCAGGGGATGGGAGGGGGAATTAAGATGGATGGCAACCTGCATGTTGGGTTCGGTGATGCGCACAGATGTTCCACGAACTAGTCCCTGAGTCTGCTTTTTGTCTCCCCAATATAGAGGAGACCACATTGGGAGCAATGGATGCAATTAATAAGGTTGGATGAAGTGCAGGTGAATCTCTGCCAGATCTGAAAAGATTGTTTGGTGCTTTGGACAGAGGTGAGGGAGATGTGTGGGGACAGGTGTTGAACATTCTACGGTTGCAGGGAAAGGTACTGGGCGTGGTGAAGGAATTGGTGGGGAGTTGTAGAGCTGATGAGGGAGTCACGGAATGAACAGTCCCTGTGGAAAGTGGACAAGGGTAGCGAGGAAAACATCTTTTTAGTGGTGGGGCCTGATTGTAGGTGGCGGAAATGTCAGAGAATGATGCGTTGGATCCAGCAATTGATAGTATGGCTTACTAACCTCTACATTTCTGAGGCCAGATGCCACCTCTGGCACCTCCTCCTAGCATCCTCTCAATTATGACCCCACCTCTGATCACCAAGCTATCATCTCTAAGACCATTAACAACCTCATCACTTCGAGAGATCTCCCGTCCACAGCCTCCAACCCTGACAGTTCCCCAACCCCTCACCACCTGTTTCTATTCCAACCCAAAATCCGTAAACTCGACCCATCTGCCTGATATTGCCCACTGAGCTCATCTCTTCCTACCTTGACTCCATTCTTTCCCCTTTGTCCCTGAAGCTCCCTACCTACACTCATAACATAAGCCATGCCCTCCACCTTTTCCAACACTTTCAATTTCCGACATTTCCCCCAACGTGTCATCCTCACCATGGACATTCAGTCCCTGTACACCTGTATCCCCCACACAGAGGGCTTTAAAGCCCTCTGCTTCTTCCACTCCCAGAGGCTCAACCAGTCCCTCCCCACTGATACTCTCAATCGCTTGGCTGAACTGGTCTTCACTCAATAATTTCTCCTTCGATTCCATCCACTTCCTACAAACCAAAGCAGTGGCCATGGGCACCCACATGGGCCCGAGCTAGGCCTGCTTCTTTGTAGGATTTGTGGAACAGTCCCTCTTCCGCAACCACTCCAGCAACATCCCTCACCTCTTTCTCGACTATATTGGTGACTGCATCGGTGTGGCCTCATGCTTCCGTGAGGAGCTCGAGCAGTTCATGAACTTTGCCAACACCTTCTACCCTGCCCTCAAATTCAGCTGGAGTATTTCTGACACCTCCCTCCCGTTCCTGCAGAATTTCTGTCTCTATCTCTGGAAATCGACTCATCACCGACATCTATTTCAAACCCACTGACTCCCACAACTACCTTGACTACACCTCCTCTCATCCACCCTCCTGCAAAAATGCTATTCCATACTCCCAATTCCTCTGCCTCTGCCACATTTGCTCCCAGAATGAAGTGTTCTGTTCCAGGACATCCCGGATATCCTCCTACTGCCTTCAACTGCATCTTCTCCATTTCCCACACTTCTGCCCTCAAACCCTCTCCCCCCAACAGCAATAAGGATAGAGTCCCCTTAGTCTCACACACCACCCTACCAACCTCCGGATTCAATGCATCATCCTCCAACATTTCCGCCACGTACACGTCCCCACTCCTGTCCACTTTCCACAGGGACTGTTTATTCCATGACTCCCTCATCAGTTCTACACTCCCCACCAATCCCTCCACCACACCTGATACCTTTCCATGCAACCATTAGAGGTGCAACACCCACCTCTATGCCTCCCTCTCACCCTTGTCCAAGGCCCCAAACAATCTTTCCAGATCCGGCAGAGTTTCACCTATACTTCATCCAACTTTATCTGTTGCATCCGTTGCTCCTGATGTGGTCTCCTCCATATCGGACACAGTTCATGAAGCATCTATGCTCTGCATGCATCAACCAACCAGACATTCTGGTTGCCATCCATTTTAAATCCCCCTCCCGCTCCCCTGGCATCATGTCCATCCATGGCCTCCTCTACTGCCAACGTGAGGCCAAATGTAAACTAGAGGAACAACACCTGATATTTTGCCTTGGGAGCTTACAGCCCAATGGCCTCAACATTGACTTCACGGGCTTTAAAATCCTTCCGCTCCCAGCCTTATCCCATGTCCAGCCCTCGCCCTCCTGACCTGACCTAATCTGTCCATCTTCCTACTCACCTAACCACTCCACCCTTCCCACCGTCCAATCACAATAACGCCCTACCTGCATCCTGCCCTTCCCCCAGCCCCAACCACTCCCTCTGTTTCTGGGCTTGCCTTCCCCTCCCAAGTCTTGACAAAGGGTTTTGGCCCAAAATGGTGACTTCCTGCTCCTCTGATGCTGTCTGGCCTGCTACGCTTTTCAAGCCTCAAACCTATGGACTCTGGCTTCCAGCATCTACAGTCCTTTTTGTCTCCAGCATTCCATTCGCTTTCTTTAGTATTTAATGCACTTGTTTGCGACATTTTAAAGATGTATACACCTGAAAACTCAAATTTAGAATATAGAACTACACATCACTGGAACGGGCCCTTCGGTCCACAATGTTGTGTCAATATGAGGCCAAATTAAACTAATCCTTTCTGCCTGACCTTGGTCCTTATCCATCCATTCCTTATATATTCATGTCCTTATCCAAAAGTCCATTAAACTCCCTTATTGTATCTGCCTCCTTCACCACTCCAGCAGCACATTCCAAACTCCTACACTCTAAAAAAAAAACTTTCCTCTCACATCTCCTTTGGACTTTCCCCCTCTTACCTTAAATGCGTGCCTCCCAGTATTAGACATTTCAACCTGGGAATAACATTCTGACCATCAACCCTATCTTAACATCTCATAATTTTATAGACTCCTATCAAGGCTCCCCTCAGCCTCCACTGCTCCAGAGAAAACAACCCAAGTTTTTCTAGCCTCTTCTTATAGTTCATACCCTCTAATCCAGACAGCATCCTAGTATTCCTCTTCTGCATTCTCTCCAAAGCCTCCACATCCTTCCTATAGTGTGGCAACCAGAACTGAACGCAATACTCTAAGTACGGCCTGTCAAAGTCTTACAAAACTGCAACATGACACCTTGACTCTTGTACTCAATTCCCCAAACAATAAAGGCAAGCATGCCGTACACCTTCTTCACCACCCTATCTACTTGTGTGGCCACTTTCAGGGAGCTATGGACTTGAACCCCAAGATCCCTCTGTACATCAATGCAGTTCAGGGTCCTGCCATTAACTGTATACTTTTGCTTAATATGCGATCTTCCAAAGTGCAGCAGCTCACTCTTACCCAGATTAAACTCCATCTGCCATTTCTCAGCACATATCGGCCAAAAGTCTATATTCCGCGGTATCCTTTGACAACCTTTTACACTATTCACAACTCCACTGATCTTTGTATTGCCTGCAAGCTTACTAATCTAACCACCCACATTTTCATCCAAGTCATTTATATGTATCACAAACAGCAGTCATTCCACTATGGATCCCTGTGGACGGCCACTAGTCACTGACCACGGAGAAAAAAAAAATACCCTTCCACCATCACCCTCTGCCTTCTGTGGGCAAGCCAATTCTGAATCCACGTGGCCCCCATGCATCTTAATCTTCTGGATGAGCCTACCATCCTTGTTGAAAGCCTTATTAAAATCCATGTAGACAACATCCACTGCTCTACCCTCATCGTTTATCCTTTACCATTTCCTCAAAGCATTCAATCAAATTAGTAAAACATGACCTGCCCTGCACAAAGCCATGCTGGCTGTCCCTAATTAGGCCTTGCTTTTCCAAATGAGTGTAAATCCTATCCTTAAGAATTCTCTTCAATAGCTTCCAGCCACCCATGTGAGACTCACTGGTGTATAGTTTCTTGGATTATCCCTATTTCCCTTCTTGAACAGAGGAACAACATTAGCTAATTGCCAGTCTCTGGGACCTCTCCCTTAGCTAAGTGGGGATACAATGATCTTGTCAAGGCTCCAGCGATCACCTTTCTTGCCTCTCTCAATAACCTGGGTCAGATACCATTGGGCCTTGGGGACTTATCCACTTTAATGCTCTTCAAGACTCCCATGTTAGGAAGAGGAGGTTGAAGGTTGAACCTCTCTGATAATTAAACCAAAACTCCAGCCCCAATCTGTAATGGCAGGAGTAGTGGCTCCCTTCTAATAATTAAACCCAAAACACCCAGAGAAGCTCACCTTGCCTCTCATAATCTGTTTAAAAAAGGAGTTATGTGAAAGGAATTCCTGATACTCATTTTATAAGTGATAAGTAACAATTTATTTATTTAACCTTAACAGTAAACAATTTAAACAGAATTACTAACAAACCAAACAATTCCACCCTAGTTACTAACCATTCCCTAACTGAACTAAATTCTACTGGTACAAAAACAGAAGTTGCTGGAAAAACACAGGTCTGGCTGCATCTGTGAAGACAAAAGTCAGAGATAACAATTCAGGTCTGGTGACCCTTCTTGAGAAGGGACCCTTCTGAGGACGGGTCAACAGACCCAAAACGTTAACTCTGAATTTTTATTCACAGTTGCTATCAGACCTGTTGAGCTTTTCCAGCAACTTCTGTTTTTGTTCCTGATTTACAGCATCCACAGTTCTTTTGGTTTTTATATTCTACTGGTATGCTGTTCCAATAAACGCAGGTCCCACTTAGATAAATCCAAGTTATAAGAAAACAATAAATTAAAATTTAGTCTCTTAAAGTTCACACAGAATGTATCTTCCGGAAAGTTCTACCTTCTCCATTGTCTCTCCAGCCTTACTTCTGCTGATCCTGCTGTCGGGGTTGTTTTTTCTGTAATTTCTTCAGTGAGGACTCACAGCTAGAAATGCTAAAAGTGTACCTTTTATGGTGCTTTTTAAAGAGAGCTTAGTGGTTTTGTGTAAGAACTAGGTATTTATTCCTCAGATGGCAGGTTTGCTGTCACCCCTTCAGATGGCAGTTGGCTCTCTGCCAATTTTCCAAATGCCCTTTTTTTAATCTCCTTGATGACACATCCATTTCTTACACTAGGATTGGTCCCCATTTGTCAACACCATCAGATTTAAATTCAATTGGCTTTCAGTTTCTAAC
>NC_063376.1:10463123-10498391 GCF_021869965.1 Rhincodon typus
TACACCTTGTTATCTCAGATTCTCCAGCATCTGCAGTTCCTACTATCTCTGCATGTTGCTCACTGTATCTCCCCTGATATTAATCCAGCTCCCCCACACCATCATTCAGCAATTCCTTTCACCCAGCGCACTGTCTTACTGATTGTATCTCTACTAATGTTTCTCCAGCTCCCTCGCACTGTCACTCAGTAACTTCTTTCCCCCCCCAGTGCCCTGTATTACTGACTGTATCTCAACTGGTATTAATTCAGCCTGCTCATATTGGCACTCTGCAACCCCTATCGCTCTAGTGCATTGTGTTACTGACTGTAAATCAACTGATATACTGATGGTTGTACTGCTATCTCTTGATGTAGCTTAATAAAAAACTGGTTGTCTTTCTAAATTGTTCAGCATATGTATAATATCTATCCTCATTTGTCATTTGCTGTGTGGAAATAAGAGGTGCATGCAGTCCCTTAAAGTGAACTGGGATCCTTTTGGTGTTCTGTTTGTCCGGAAGTGTTGACTCAATTGCAGGCCAGTGCTATCCACAGTCTGCGTGTGGAGCTAGACAGTGTTCAGGACAACGCACAACACATACAAAATCAGCTGATTGGATGTATGAAGCTGATTTTCTGGAAACATTTCCAGGCACAAGCTGCAGAATTCGGTCCTTCAAACTTAACCAATATTTGTAAAAGCTGGGAATAGTGGCAGTGAGCAAAATTCCATGAGTACAAACATCTTAAAATTCGGCTGTGCAACTCTCCAAATGTCTGTAACTGCTTCCAACCCCTACACTGCTCCCTATCTCTGTAACCACCTCCAGTTCCTACAATGTTTCCTGTCTCTGTAACCTCCTTCAGACCCTACATCCCACTGTATTTCTGTAACCCCATACCCCACTCCATTTCCAACACCCCTTTCCTATATGTCTCACCTCTTCTAACATCTACACCCCATTCTATCTCTACAACTTCCTTCAGGCCCCTACTCCATGAGCTATTTCTGTTACAGTGTCCAAACGGCTGCGGGGGCAGCTGTCTTGGAGGTGGTCCCGAAGGCAAGTGCCAGGCTAGGCTGGCGCCAGGGTGGCGAGTTGCAGAACAGAGGCCAGTGTAGGGGAAGCAAGTCCCAGACCGGAGGTTGGCGAGACGGAAGCAAGTTCCAGACTGGAGGTGAGGTCCTTGGTGACTGGAAGTGAGGCCTTGAGGCTTGAAGCCCAGAGTGGTCTAGAGACTTGGCCCGGGCGTGGGCTTGAAGAAAAGACTAAAATTTGAGTACTTTTTAAAAAGAAAACTTCTTTATTCCTGTGCTGAACGTTTATTTATGGTTCTTTCAAGTCTGTAACACATACTTAAATATCTGTACCTAGGTACCCTGTGCCTCAGATGGTGCCAACAAGGTGACATTACAAACTTTTCACTGCATGCATTCGCGTGCATGTAACAATAAAGCTAACTCAATTCAATTCAATTCAAATTCAGGCCCAACACCCTTCAATATCTCTGTAATCTCCTCCAGCCTTTACACCTCTGCCTGTCTTTGTTCCCATCCCCAAGCCCTACACCCCTCCCTATCTGTTACTTCCAACTGTGAGGAGGCACAGTGGCTCAATGGTTAGCACTGCTGCCAGGGACCCAGGTTCAATTCCACTCTTGGGCGACTGTCTGTGTGGATATTGCACATTCTCCCTGAGTCTGTGTGGGTTTCCTCTGGGTGCTCCATTTCCAAATCTCTTAAACCTCCTCCAGCCGCTTCATTAATCTCTGTTTCTGGAGCCTCCACCGGCCCCTACACTCCTCTCTATCTTTGTAACATCCCCCAGACTGACACCCCTCCCTATTTCTGTAACCACCTCCACTCCCTATAAAGTTCCCTGCCTGTGTAACATCCTCTAGCCCTACACCCTTCCCTATCTCTGTAAATTTCTCTAGGCCCTATCACACCTCACTGTAACCGCTTCCAGCCCCTACACGCCTCCCTCTTTCTGTAACCACCTCTAGACCCTGCAAACCTCCTTATCTCTGTAACCCCCTCAAGCCCCAACACCCGCCCCCAGTCTGTAAATTTTTCCTAGTCCCTACATCCCTCCCTATCTCTGTAACTTCCTTCAAACCCTACTCTCCCTCCCGGCTCTGTAACCTCCTTCAGATCTTACACCTCTCCCTATCTTTGTACTCTCCTCTAGACCCTACACACTTCCCTATTTCTTTGATCACATTTTGCCCCAACAATGCTCCCTGCCACAGTAACTTCCTCCAGGCCCTACACATCTCTGAATCACTGCAACCTCTTCCAACCCTGACACCCTTCCTTATCTCTGTAACATCCTCCAGCCCATACATACCCCCTCTATCTCTGCAACCTCTTCCAACCTTCACCCTTCTCCCATCTCTGTAACATCTTCTAGCCACTAGAAGCATGGTTTTGTCTGTGGGAATTTGTCTGTTACAAACTTAATTGAGTTTTTTGAAGAGGTGAGCAAGAGGGGTACGGTGTCTGCATGTCTGCATGGACTTTAGCAAGACCTTTGACAAAGTACTGCATGGTAGACTGATTAGTAAGGTTAGATTACATGGTTTCCAGGAAGAGCTAGCCCAGTGGATACAAAATTGGCTTGAGGATAGGAGATGGAGGATGTTGGTGGAGGGTTGTTTTTCAGACTGGAGGCCCTTAACTACCGGTGTGCCACAATGATCAGTGCTGGGTCCACTGTTGTTCATCATTTATATAAATGATTTGGATGAGAATTTAGGAGAATATGGTTAGTAAGTTTGAAGATGATACCAAAATTGGTGGTATAGTGGACAGTGAAGAAGGTTGTTGAAGAGTTCAACAGGATCTTAATCAACTGGGCCAGTGGGCTGAGAAATGGCAGATGGAGTTTAATTCAGATAAGTGCGAGTATTGCATTTTGGTAAGACAAACCAGGATTTACACAATTAATGGTAGGGCCTGGGGGAGTGTTGTCGAGCAGAGAGTTGCAGGTAAATTATTTTCTTGAAAGCATCACCGGTGGACAGGGTGGTGAAGAAGGCGTTTAGTACATTTGCCTTCACTGGTTACAGCACTGAGTACAGGAGTTGGATGTCATGGTATGGCTGTTCAAAACGTTGGTAAGGCCACATTTGGAGTACGGTGTACAATTCTGGTCACCTTGCTATAGGAAGGATATTATTAAACAGGAAATGGTGCAAAAAGGATTTTTAAAGATATTACTGAGACTGGAAGGTTTCAGTTGTAAGGATAGGTTGGATAGGCTGGAACTTTTTTCCCTGGGGTGTAGGAGGCTGAGGAGTGACCTCATAGAGGTTTATAAAATCACGAGGGACACAGGTGAGGTGAACATCTAAGGTAGGGGAGTCCAAAATGAGAGTGCACTGTTTTAAAGTGAGAGGTAAAAGATTTAAAACAGACCTGAGGGGCAACTTTTTCACACAGAGGGTGGTGCGTATATGATATGATATGATGTCAGAGGAAGTGGTAGAGGTAGGTACAATTACAATATTTAAAAGACATCTGTACAGGTATATGGATAGAAAATGTTCAGAGGGATATAGGCCCAAAAACAGTCTAATGGACTAGTTCAGTTTAGGAAACCTGGTCAGCACGAATGAGTCGTGTCAAAGGGCCTGTCTTCATGCTGTATACCTCTATGACTCTATGACACTATGACATTACACTCCTCCTTATCTCTAGAATATCCTCCAATCCATACATGCCTCCCTACGTGTAACCTCTTCCAACACCAACACCCTCCCTGTCTCTGTAATTTCTTCCAGTCCCGTATCTCTCCCTATCTCTGTAACCTCTTATAGTCCTGCACCCTTCCCTGTCTCTATAACATCCTTTAGACCATATATCCTTCCCTATTTCTGTTATCTCCTCCATGCAGTACTCCCCTCCCTATCTCTGTAATCTCCTACAAACCCTACACCACTCCCTATCTCTATAACCTTGTCCACCTTTTCCTATCTCTGTAAAATCTTCCAACCCCATCACCAGCCCTCTCTCTGTAACTTCCTCCAGCCCCAAAACCCCTCCCTATCTCTGTAAACTCGACCAGACCGTATGCTCCCCCCATCTCAGTAACCTCCTCCAGCACGTTCAGCACTGTATATCTCCTAAACCTCCTGCAGCCCCTAACCCCTCCTGATATCCATAATCTCCTCCAACCACTAAACTCTTCCCTCTCTCTGTAATTTCCTCTAGACCCTATCCCATCGCTACCTGTGTAACCTCTTCCAGCCCAAACCCATTCCTATCAATGTAACATCCTCCAGCACATACATCCGTCTCTATCTCTGTAACATTCTCCAGCCCCTACACTCCTCTTTAGCTCTGTAATGTCCTCCAACCCCCACAGAGCACCCAATCTCCATAACCTCCTCCAGACCCTACAGCGTTCACTATCTCTATAGCTCCATGAGTCTCTACACTCCTCCTTATCTGTGTAACTTCCTCTGACCCCCTTCTATCCTCCCCATCCCTATAACCTCCCACCAGACTTTATTCTCCTCCATATCTCTGTAACCATCTCCAGCCCTACACCACTCCTATCTCTGTATTCGCCTCTAAACCTTACACCACAACCTATCTCTGTAACCTCCTCCAAACCCTGCAACACACCCTGGCGCTGTAACCTGCTCCTGATCCTGTCCTGTTCCTATCCCTGTAACATCCCTAGCTCCAATAGCGCTATGTATCTATTTAATCTCCTCCAGACTCTACTTTCCTCCCTGTCTCTGTAACGTCCTCCAGCCTCTACACTCCTCTGTCTCTCTGACCTCCAATTCCAGCTGCTACACCCCGCCCAATCTCTGTAACTTCCTCCAATCCCAGCCTCTTGAGCATCCCTAATTCCCATTGCTCCATCATTGTGCCTTCAGCTTTCTGGGCCATGAGGTCTGCAATGCCATTCCCTCGAAATCTCCACCTCACTTTCTGTCTCACATCTTCTTTGGGGCTGTTCTTTATGTGACCCACATTCTCCTCACCCTCTGGGTGAAGACGTTTCTCCTGAAATATTGACAGAATTCATTGGGGACTGTGTAAGATAGATGGTCCCAAGTTCTGGTCCTCCCCACAGGTGGAAACAACTTCTCCACATCCACCCCATCATTTTAAAGATCTCGATAAGGTCACCCAGCCACCACCTCTGCCTCCTCTCCTCCAGAGAAACAAGCCTCAGATTGTTCAGTATCTCCTGATAATTTGAACGTCTCTGTTTGGGTAGCACCTTGTAAGCTATATTTGTACCTTCTCTAGTGCCTCCACAGCCTATTGATAACATGGACACTGATCAACAGTCTGCAAACCAGTTGCTCCAAAAATTATATAAGTAAAGACATGAAAATGATGACTGGGATGGAAAGCAGCTGCATGAAGATTGACCCTTGAATTAAATTTTGTAATTTCATTTGACCCACCCCCAATGCTCCCCATTAACCAGCAGCGAGTTCCAGGATCAACATTTGTTGAACTCCATCCTCTCTGGCCTGGCCTCCTGTCTCCCAAGTCTTTGCAAACAGCAACTCACCCAAAAAAGGTGAACTGCCTCCCCATGTGCTGATTCATATCATATCCTATAACTCCCTGAGATTGATGGGTCTGAGTTCTGCCGTCCCTGACAAGTTGAAACATCTTCTGTGTGTCCACCCGATCAAGCCCCCTCCATCATTTTAAAAACCTTGAAAAGGCCTTCTCCTTTGTATAAGTTAATGATTCTGCAAGGTTTGTGATGAGTGCTCTCAGCTCTATCCAATATGGTCAAGGCATAAAGAATCAGGTGAGGAAAACAGATATGCCTTTCCTTTCCCTCGCCTCGTTGTCTTAGAACTATGTCTACCTTACGAATGTCATTTATTCCAAATTGCTATCCTGCAACGAATTACATTGTATTAAAGACAAGAGCCTCTTTTTCAGGAAACCCTTCATCAGGACTGGCTTTCGGCCCAAAATGTTGGCTTCCCTGCTCCTTGAATGCTGTCTGACCTGTTGTGCTTTTCCAGCTCCACATTTATTGTCTCTAACTTCAGGCATCTGCAGTCCTTACTGTCTCAAAGCCTTTTGTTTGTCTAGTCAGTGGCTTTCCTCTTCCATTTGAGAACACGTCGGTCCTGTGGACCCAAAAAAGGAGGATGGTAGCAGCATTTTACTCAAAAATAAATTGGCACTGGTTGACTCCTGAGCTTATACCCAGAAAGGAGCCCAAGCCTGTTCAAATTGTCCCCGTTAATAAGAACGTCTCAGTTTTGTCATTGTCGTTGTGAATTGTGTACTGTCTGGTGCCCTGATATTTTTCATTATTCTTCCATGGGATGTGGGTTTCGCTGTCTAGGCCAACAATTGTTGCCCATCCCTAACGGCCAGTTGTGAAGATGGTGATGAGCTGCCTCCTTGAACTGATGGAGTCTATGTGTTGGAGATAGATCCATAATGCTGTTAGGGTGGGAGTTTCAGGATTTTGACCCAGTGACACTTAAGGAAAGGTGATATATTTCCAAGTCAGGATGGTGTGTGGTTCAGAGGAGAACGTGTATGGGTGGTGTTCCCATCTATCTGTTGTCCTTGTCCTTCTAGATGGTAGTGGTTATGGATTTGGAAGGTGCTGACTAAAGATCTTTGGAGAATTTCTGCTGTGCATCTTGTAAATGGTACGCTGCTGCGAGCATTGGTGGTAGAGGGATTGACGGTTGTGGATCTGGTGCTAATCAAGCTGGCTGCTTTTTCCTTGATGGTGTCAGGCTTCCTGAATGTTGTTGGAGCTGCATTCATCCAGGCAAATTTGGAGTATTCTATCACACTCATGACCTGTGCCTTGTAGATGGTGGACTTGGGATATAGTGAGTCAGGTGGTTTGATTTGATTTGATTTATTGTAGTCACATGTACCTGTGTACAGTGAAAAGCTTTGTTTTGTGAACAGTACAGGCAGATCATGGTAAACAAGAGCATACAGATCATAAGGTGCTTAGGCAGAGCAAGGCATATAGGTTACAACTGCACAGAAGGTACACAAAGCAAGATCAACATTAGCAAGATCAACATTATTTGAATTTGGAGAGTCCATTCAGCAGTCTAATAATACAGGGAAGAAGCTGTTCTTGAACCTGTTGGTGCATGTGTTCGAGCTTCTGTATCTTCTGCCTGATGGAAGAAGTTGTGAGAAAACATTTCCAGGGTGGGAGGGGTCTTTAATGATGTTGGCAGCCTTTCCATGTCAACAAGAAGTATAAATGGAGTCCATATATGGGAGATTGGCTTCTGTGATGGTCTGGGTTGTGCACACAACCTCCTGTGGTTTCTTATTGTCCTGGGCAGAGCATTGTCATACCAGGCCGTTGTGCACCCGGATAATATGCTTTCTGAGGTGGATCTGTGAAAGTTGGTAAGGGTCCTTACAGACATGCCAAATTTCCTAAGCCCATCTGAGGAAGAAGAGGTGTTGTTGTGCCTTCTTGATGGTCACATCCACTTTGGAGGTCCAGGGCATATTGACGATTATTGTCACTCCAAGGAACTTGACGCTCTTGACCCTTTCCATCTCAGCTCTGTTGACGTAGATAGGGGTATGTCCTCCTGCTTTCTTCCTGAAGTCAATGATCATTTCTTTTGTTTTGCCGACATTGAGAGAGAGGTTGTTATCATTGCACCATGACACCAAGCCCTCTATCTCCTTCCTGTATTCTGACTCATCATTGTTTGATATCCATCCTACCACGGTGGTGTCGTCAGCAAACTTCTAGATGGCGTTTGTTCTGAATTTGGCAACACAGTCATAGATGTACAGGAAGTACAGAAGGGGGCTAAGGATACATCCTTGGGGAGGCTCCAGTGTTGAGGATTATTGTGGAGGAGGTGCAGTTGTCTATCTTCACTGATTGCAGTCTATGGGTGAGGAAGCTGAGGAACCAGTTGCAGAGGGTGGGGATGAAACATAGGTCTCTGAGTTTTGAGATTAGTCTGGAGGGGATTATGGTGTTGAAGATGAGCTGTAGTCGATGAGTAGGAGTCGGATGTAGGTGTCCTTGTTATCCAGATGTTCCAGCGACGAGTGTAGGGCTAGGGAAATGGCATCCAATGTGGGTCAGTTTCATTAGTAGGCAAACTGCAGCTGATCAAGGCAGGCTGGGAGGCTGGAGTTGATGTGGGCCATGACCAGCCTTTCGAAGCACTTCATGATTATGGAGGTCAGACCCACTGGGTGGTAGTGAGTTCCTCACTGCAGGATTCCCAGCATATGACCTGCTCTTCTATCCACTTTATTTATATTGCTGGTTCAATTCAGTTTCTTGGTGTCCTTGTTACAAAATGGAAAACAGTACAAAGAAACTGAGCGTGTAATTAAACCCAGACTATAAACAGACCCATTACAAACAGATCAATGAATATCACAGATCTTGTATATCCCATAGAGACAAGAACTGAGTAACAACAGTGGATAAAATTACTTGAGCCATCTCATAGCTTGAGACTATTTTGGGATGACACTGGTGATGTTAAAGGGGTATTGCTCTCCTTCGCACAGGATTAGCCTCAAATGTTGTGATATTTCAAAAAATATCTACACTATTGACTCTTCCAGAGCTCTCTCCCTCTCTCCATATTCCAGTTGCAGAGAGTTATATTGATGTCAGGCTTGTGGGGCATAGCAGCAGCTCTCTGGCCACTGTTTCAGATCACTGGCCTCTCCATATCTCTCCAATCCCATTCATTACTGCATCCCTTCCCTCCCTAAGCTCCCTTTCTCCTCCCCAGTATCCCTTCTCCTAAATGCCTCCCTTCTGCAATCCCTGAACCGCTTCCTTCTCCTGACACCACCCTTCCATCACTACTTACATACCTCCCTCCATTCCTGACCTCTCTCCCTACTGTCACCTTCAGTCCCTCAACCTTGAAATGACAATCCATTTCCCTCAGCCTTTCTAAACATTCCTCCCTCTTATTCCCTCTCCTCCCTATGCAAGTTCCTCTCCCACTCACTCCTCAAACTCTCTCTCCCCTCCTACTATCTTCCTTTGCCCCAATTGTCCCTCTCCCTCTGTCCCTCTCACCCCATTCTCTCTTTCCCACCTCCACTCTCCCCCAACTCTCTCAATTTCTCTTTCCTATTCTGCTGTCCCTCCCACTCACTCTTTCCCATTCCCACTCTCTCCCTCCCATTCAGTCATTACAGCCCCAGGACATCTCTGCAGGAACTCCTCAGAGTCATGTCCTAGGCCCAAACATCTTCAACTACTTCAGCAATGATCTTCTATCCATCATAAAGTCAGAAGTGGGAATGTTTACTAATGATTGCACAATGTTCATCCTCAGATGAAGCAGTCTACGTTCAATTGCAACAAGACCTGGACAATATCCAAACTTGGACTGCAAAGTAGCAAGTAACATTCACAGCAAACAAATGCCAAGCTATGACCTTCTCCAACAAGAGAGAATCTAATCATTGTCTCTTGACATTCAATAGTGTTACCATCACTGAATCCCCTCCTATTAACACCCTGGGCATTACCATAGACCAGAGACTGAAGTAGCTGTATAAATACAGTGGCTACAAGAGCAATTCAGAGGTTAGGAATCCTGTAGTGAGCAAATCACCTCTTGACTCCCCAAAGTCTGTCCACCATCCATAAGGCACAAGTCAGGAATGTGATGGAATATTCCCCACCTACCTAGATGAATGCAGCTCTGAGAACACTCAAGAAGCTTGACACCCATCAGGATAAAGCAGCCTGCTTGATTGGCATCATATCCACTCCCTCCACCATCGATACTCAGTAGCAGCAGTGTGTGCCACCTACGCGATACACTGCAGTAATTTACCAAGGCTCCTTACATAGCCCCTTCCAAAACCATGATCACTTTCATCTAGAAGGACATCATATACATGGGAACACAACGCCTGGCAAGTTTACTTACTCAGCATCCTAACTTGTAAATATATCACCACTCCTTTAGTGTCACTGGACCAAAATCCTGGGACTCCCTTCCTATCAGTGTAGTGTGTATCCCTCTACCAAAGGGCGTTTTCTTTATCAACTCATGGGATGTGGACATCGTCCTATTGCCTTTGAGATGGTGGTGGTGAGCTTGAATTGCTGCAGTCCATTAGCTGTAGAGAAATACAGCAGGAACTGTTAACTGCCATTCTTAGCTGATTAAACTGCAAGTTGACAGGTGGACTCTGTCAACTCTGTCACTCTGGCCAGGGTGCTGCCAAGACATTGCAGTAGGGACTGCTCACCTCCACAGTCATTTTCTCAGTTCCAAGCATACATTTCTTTTGCTTACAAAGAACATGGTCCTGAGTAAAATGTAGCTTCTGGCATGTGCAAATGAATCACACTTTGAGCATGACTGATGATCTTAAATTGTTTTCTGGTGTAATTCTAAGCACAGTCTGGATTATTTAGCAAAAGTTCAGAGAAGTTTAATGGTCTAATACTTAGAATGAGGGAGATGGCAATAAATCCAGAACTAACCAGCGCCATCCCACAACCATTTGGTTGATTAGACCACTGCTAGAGTATTGTGTGCATTTCTGGAATCCACCATATGGGAGGAATGTGATAGTACTGGAGAGGGTGCAGAGATTTGCCTGGCTGTTTGTACTGTATCATTTCTTACTAAAGAGAACTGTGAAGGCAGAGTCCTTGTGTTTATTTGAGGCTGAGATAGATAGATCCTTCATCAGTAGGAGAATCAAGGGTGACTGGGAAAACATAGAAGAGTGGATGAAATTGAATGTCAAATCATCCATGATCCTATTGAGTGATGAAGCGGGCTTGAGGGGCTGAATGACGTATGCATGTTCCTATGTTCCCTTGGTTAGAGACTTTCAGTTTTGAAGAGAGATTGGACAGACTGATATAACAAGGTGTGGAGCTGGATGAACACAGCAGGCCAGGCAGCATCAGAGGAGTAGGAAAGCTAACGTTTTGGGTCTGGACCCTACTTCAGAAATGGGGGTGGGGAAGGGGGCTCTGAAATAAATAGAGAGAGGGGATTGACAGTTAACTGATCTTGCTGCATCTTCATGCCAAGCATGATCCAATTAATCAGCACTCTCTCTCATGCTGCAAAAATTGGGTGCTCTGTTCCTAAGTTTGGTTTTTTTAATACTGAAGCCAGTCATTCAGTGATGATGTGAATGTAACAAATTAGGAATAGGAGGAGGCCTTTCAGCCCTACAAACCTGCTCCACTGTTCAACGAGATTATGGCTGATCTTTGAGACTATTTGCCTGCGCTAGTCCCATGTCCCTTTATGTTTGGAATTTGTAGTAATCTATTTTGAGCATCAGGATATCAGAAAGCATTTCTCAGCAAAATGAGACTGGAAATTGTTGTATGTGCTGTATCCCAGTCCTGATGAGAGCAAACAAAAATCTCCAATTCTCTTCCATTTTTTAAATAATGTTTAGAATTGAAGAGAAATGGTAAAAGAGCCTGAGGGGGAGATGAGGACAATGACACAATGAGTTGTGAACTGGAGAGCACTGACTGAGAGTGGGCTGGAAGTAGATTCAAGAGGAGCTTACAAATGGGGAAATCAGAGAAACACTGGAAGGAGGAACAATTGGGGCAATGGGATGGAGGTATGGAATGAATGGGATGGGACATAATTGAATAACTCATTCAAAGTGATCGTAGAGGCACAAAGGGCTGACTGGTCTCTTTATGTGTGCTGGATGTCTCTGTGATGTTAAGAGGGTAATCTTACTGTTCCCAGTCAAGTGATCACTATGAACACTAGCTGCGTCTCTGGTAATAGATTGGTGTCTGGTTGCAAATTTAAAATGTACTGTTCCTTATGAGGGTGTGTAAATTGTTTAGCAATCACTGTGTTACATTCTGTGCGAGACCAAAGCTGAGAAAAATGGAATATTTCACCAGTTTGCCTTTGGTGCGTTATTTGTGTTAACCCCTACCTAATCCTCCCCACCTTGTCCAATGATGCTGACACAAAGAATTTATCAATACAGAAACTGGCTGTCCAGCCCATCTGTTCTGTACTGATGTTTCTGCCCCACACAAGCCTCTTCCCATCTACCTCGTCATTTCCCCCTGTCAGCATATCCTCCTATTCCTTTCTCCCATGTGTCTTTATCTAACTCCCTCCTTCAATGTATCAATACTATTTTTCTGGATCACTCCCCATTCACCCAGCTCTCTGGGTGAAGATGTTTCTCCTGAATTCCCAATGAGATTTATTCAGGACTGTCTGAGATTGATGGCCCTGAGTTCTGGTTTTCTTCACAAGTGGGAACATCTTATCTACATGCACCCTATCAAAGCCTTTCCATCGTTTTATAGGCCTCAATCAGGCCAGCAACCAACCCTCCCCATCAGCCTCCTGTTCTTCAGAGAGAAGAGCATCAGTCTTTGTTGATAGTCAATAAACTCTCAGTTCTAAATTTGAGACGATTAGAAGATTTGATGGGGTTGATATCAAGGGAAATTATTTCTTGTGGTGGGGGTGAGTAGGTTTACAATACTAAGTGAATAGAAACTTAATACTAAAGCCAGATCATTCGGTGATGATGTGAATTTAACAAATTAGGAGTTTGAAGAGGCCATTCAGCCCTATGAGCCTGCTTCACTGTTCAATGTGATTATGGCTAATCTTTTACTTTGACATCATTTTCCTGTACTTAATTGCGGGGAAAAACAACTCCTTCCCCTCCAGAAGTCCAATGGATGCTGCAAAAACATTCACATCCTTGTACCATCCACAAGCTGTTCAGTTACCTGGGCCAATCACAGAGCTGTTGACAGGCAGAAGGGCTTTGACATCAATAATTAGTCATGAGTCCACAGCCCAGTCAGCTACTTCTTGCCAACCTCACCTCAAATCATACAGAGCCGTTGGCTCCAGTTCAACTGTAAACCAGAATTCCAATACTGCTTGACCAAGTATTTCTTTCAATGAGGATCAGGTTACTTACTTTCGAAGGCTGCACTAATTGTGATGTTTAAAAAATCCTTTTCCCATTTCAGTCTACAACCAAAAATATGACCCTTATGCATAGTGCGGTTCAGATGTTTGATAGTTCAGAACATGAGTATTCTTGAAAAAGACCATGTTGTACTGATCAGTACAATTCACAAGAATACTAATCGATAGTGAAAATAACAGTTATACTGGGTGAACGTGCATATTTTTTGGCAATTGTACTCCCGCAGTACTGACTCTCTGACGGTGTGGCACTTCCTCAGCACTGACCCTCTAACAGTGCAGCACTCCCTCATACTGACCCTCTGACACTTTAGCACTCCCTCAACACTGACACTTCTGGGAGTGTAACCCTCCCTCACTACTGACCCTCTGACAGTGTGGTTCTCCCTCAGTGCCGACACTGATAGAACAGCATTCCCTCAATACTGACCCACTGACAGTGCAGCACTGTTTCAGTACTGAACCTACTACAGTGTGGCACTCCCTCAGTGTTGTGGTCCTTCAGTACTGACCCTCTGACAGTGCAATACTCCTTCTCTAATGTTTTTGGGCATCACTGGTTGGCCAGCATTTATTGCCCATCCCTAGTGGACCTTGAGAAGATAATGGTGAGCTGCCTTCATGATCAGTCCATGTTCTGTAGGGAGACCCATAATGACCTTAGGGATATATTCCAGCATTTTGACCCAGTGACACTGAAGGAAGCGATATATTTCTCATTTAGGATGGTGAGTGGCTTGGAGGGGAACTAGCAGCAAATTAAGTCATCGTGGTTTTGGAAGGTGCTGACTAAGGAGCCTTGAATTTCTACAGTGCATATTGTAGATAGTGCACACTGCTGCTACTGAGAATTGGTGATGGAGGGTGTGAATGTTTGTATTTATGGTGCCAATCAAGAGGGCTACTTTATCCTGGATGGTGTCAAGCTTCTTGAGTGTTGTTGTAGCTGCACTCTATCCAAACAAGCAAGGAGTATTCCATCACAATCATAACTTGTTCCTTGTAGATGATAGCCGGGTTTTGGGGAGTCAGGAGGTGAGTTACTCACCGCAGCATTCCTAGCCTCTGACCTGCTCTTGTAGCCACTGTGTTTATGTGGTGAGTCCAGTTGAGTTTCCAAGGATGTTGATGGTGGGGACTTCAGTGATGGTAACACCACTGTCAGGAGTTGAGTTATTCAGCCTCTCTCCTACTCTTAGAATCATAGAATCATTAGAATTCCTACATTGTGGAGGCAGGTCAATCAGCCTATCGAGTCCACACTGAACCGCTGAAGAGCATCCCACCCCCTACCCTATCCCTGTAGCCTTGCATTTCCCATAGCACCCCTGAACACTATGGGCAATTTAGCATGGCCAATCCACCTAACTTCCAATCCTTTGGACTATGGGTGGAAACCAGAGCACCCAGAGAAAACCTACGCAGCCAAGGGAGAATGTACAAACTACAATGTGGTACTCATGTAGCCACTGTATTTGTATTGGGAGTCCAACTGAGTTTCTGGTGAATAATAACCCTAGGATGGTGATAATGGGGGCTTCAGCGATGGTAACACCACTAAATGTCAAGGGGCGGTGGTTAGATTGTCTCATATTGAAGATGGTAATTGCCTGGCATTTATGTGGTAGGAACCTTAATCGCATTGATGTACAGAGGGATCTTGGGCTGCAAGTCGCAACACAAATGGATAAGGTGGTAATAAAGGCATATAGCATACTTGCCTTCTTTGTCTGGGCCATTGAGTATAAAAGTTGGCAAGTCATGTTGTTGCTGTATAAAACTTTAGTCAGGCCACATTTGGAGTATCATGTGCAGATCTGCATTATAGGAAGGTTGTGGAGGCTTTGGAGTGGGTGTAAAAGAGTAACCAGGATTTTGCCTCGATTATAATGTACATTTTTCCTTTATTCATTAACGGAGTGAGGGCATCGCTGGCTAGGCAGCATTTATTGCCCAGAGGCCAGACTAGGTAAGGATGGCAGTTTTCTTCCCTAAAGGATGTTAGTGAACAAGATGGGTTTTTCCCCAACAACTGACAATGCATTCATGGTCATCATTAGATTCTTAATTCCAGATATTTTTTATTGAATTCAAATTCCACCATCAGTCTTGGTGGGATTTGAACCCTGGTCCCCAGAATGTTATCTGGGTCTCTGGATTAACATTCTAGCAATAATACCTCTAGGCTATCCACCTTAGATATAAGGAGAGTTTGGACAAATTTGGACTGTTTTCAGTAGAGTGTCAAGGGCTGAGGGGTAACCTAATAGAAGACTATAAAATTATGAGAGGCATGAACAGGGTGGATAGTCAGAGTCTCTTCCCCATGATGGAAATAGGTTAGGTTAAGGTGAGAGTGGAAAAGTTTAAAGGTGATGTTCACGGATAATTTTTTTTGTGGTGGGTGGTAGGTGCCTGGAATGCACTGCCAGGGGAGGTAAAAGCAGAGAGGATAGCAACATTTAAGAGGTATTTAGACAAACACATGAACTTGCAGGGCATAGATGGATATGGACCATGTGATGGCTGATGAGTATAGTTTAGAATGGCATTATTGTCAGCACATACATGGTGGGCTGAAGAGCCTGTTCATGTGCTGTACTCTGCTATGAATGATGCTTGCCATTTGTCAGCCCAAGCCTGGATACTGTCCAGATCTTGTGTTTGAATATGGACTATTTCAGTATCTGAGGAGCTGTGAATGGTGCTGAACATTGTGCAATCATCAACAAACTTCTGATATTATCATGGAAGGATGATCAGGATAGTTGGGCTTCGAACACTTTCCCGAGGAACTCCCGCAGAGATGTCCTGGAGCTGAGACTACTGACTTCCAAGAACCATGACCAGCTTCCTAGGTGCCAGGTAATGGAAAGTTTGCACCCAATACCCACCAATTCCAGAGATAACAAGGTGTAGAGCTGAATAAACACAGCAGGTCAAGCAGCATCAGAGGAGCAGGAAAGCTGATGTTTTGGGCCTAGACCCTTCTTCAGAAACGGTTCTGAAGAAGGGTCTAGGCCCAAAACGTCAGGTTTCCCGCTCCTCTGATGGTGCTTGATCTACTGTGTTCATCCAGCTCTACACCTTGTTATCTCAGATTCTCCAGCATCTGCAGTTCCTACTATCTCTGAAACAATTTGAACCCACTAATTCCAGTTTTGTTCAGGCTCCTTGATGCCACACTTGGTCAAATGTGATCTTGACATCAAGGGCTGTGACTCTCAGCTCATTTCTGGAATTCGGCAATTTTGTCCACGTTTAAACAGTTCTATCTATCACTTGCTATTATGCTGTTTGGCATGCAAATAGTCCTGTTTGGTAACTTTACCAGGTTGACACATCATTTTGAGGCATGCCTGCTGCTGCTCTGGTACACCCTCCTGCACTCTCCATTGGCCCCCTGGCTTGATGGTGATGGCTGAGTGGGGTATATGCCAGACGGTGAGGTTTCAGATTGTCCTGGAATAAAATGCTGCTATTGATGGTCCACACTATCTCATGGATGCCAGGCCTTGAGTTGCTAGATCTATTTGAAGTCTGTCCAAATTAACACAGTGATAGTGCCACACAACATGGAGAGAATTGTCAATGTGAAGGCAGGACTGAACAACTGCTGTTCAACATGGAGGAGTACTGATTCATCAGCCAAAGGAGGATAGTACATGGTAATAAGCTGGAGGTTTCCTTGCCCATGTTTAACCTGAAGCCATGTGAATTCATGAGGTCTGGTGTCAATACTGAGGACTCCTGGAGCAACTCCTTCTTGACTGCATACCACTGTGCCCATATCTCTCCTAGGTCTGTCCTGCTAGTGGGACAGGGCATATCCAGGGATGGTCATGATGGTGCCTGGGACATTGTCTGTAAGGTATGAATCTGTAAGTATGACTATGTCAGGCTGTTGCTTGACTAGTTTGTGAGACAGATCTCCCAATTTTTATACTAGACCTGGAATTTCCTCCCAAAGGGCATTGTGGGTCAAATTTTAGCATGTGGGCTGCAGCAGTTCAAGGCGGCAGCTCACCATCACCTTCTCAAGGGCAACTAAGGACAAGCAATAAAATTCTGGCCAGCCAGCATTGTCCACATCCCGTGGGTGAACAAAAAATGCGTTAAAAGGAGCACTTTGCAGGGTCAACAGGGCTGTTTCTGCCATTGTTTTTCTGGTGCCTAAGTCAATACCAGGTAGTCTGTCTGGTTTCATTTCTTTGTTGTGGCTTGCTAGGTCATTTTAGAGGGCATTTGAGAATCAACTACATTGCTGTGGGTCTCGAGTTGCATGTAGGCCAGACCAGGTGTGGATGGCAGATTTCCTTCCCTGAAGTACATTAGCGAACCAGATGAATTTTACTAATGGTTTCATGGTCATCAGTAGATTCTGTATTCCAGATTTTTTTTATCGAATTCAAGTTCAACAATCTAGCATGATAGAATTCCATCCCAAGTCCCCAGAACATGAGCTGAGTTTCTGGATTAAAAGCCTAGTGATAATACCACTAGACAATTGCCTCCCTGAACTGATCCTTTAATAATGTAGTGCTTCCTCATCACTGACCCTCTGACAATGTGGTGCTCCCTCAGAACTGACCCTCCAACACCACGGCGCTACCTCAGAATTGACCCCTCAATCGTACGGCGTTCTCTCAGCACCAATCCTTTGACAGTGTGGCACTCCTGCAGTACCAACCCTTTTGCAGGACTGATTTTCTGACTTGTGCAGGTTTCTCTCAGTACTGATCCTCTGACATCCAGTGTCCTGGACCTCCCACATAGATGCGAGGTCAACAAGGTACAACAACGCCTCTTCTTCCTCAGGCAGCTTAGGAAATTCAGCATGTCCATTAGGACCCTCATCAACTTTTACAGATGCACCATAGAAAGCATTCTATCTGGGTGCATAATGCCCTGTATGGCAACTGCACAACCCAGGAACACAAGAAACTACAGAAGGTGGTGTGCACAGCCCAAACCATCACAGAAGCCAACCTCCCATCCATAGACTCCATTTACACTTCACGTTGCCAAGGAAAGGCTGTCAACATCATCAAAGAGCCCTCCAACCCTGTTAATGCTCTTTTCCAACCTCTTTCATCAGGCAGAAGATACAGAAGCTTGAACACATATGCCAACAGGTTCAAGCTTCTTCCCTGCCATTATTAGACTGCTGAATGGACCCCTCTAACTTGAAATAATGTTGATCTTGCTTTGCGCACCTAGGGTGTGGCTGTAACCTTGTATGCCTTGCTCTGTCTAAGCACCCTTCGATCTGTATGTCCTTGTTTGCTGTGATCTGCCTGTACTGCTCACAAAACACTGTACTTAGATAGATGTGACTGCAATAAATCAAACCAAATCAGTGCGGCACTCCCTCGGTACTGATCCTCTCAGTATGGCACACCGTCACCATTGACCCTCTGACAGTCCTGGACATCTTCAGGACTGATTCTGTAACTGTGCAGAATCTGTGCAGATTCTGTGCCCCTCCAACAATGCAGCCCTCCCTCTGTCCTGGGGTTTTCAATCTGGACCATGTGGTAGGTAGGACTCACTCCTGAACTCACAAACACTTGATGCAGACGCAGAACAGAAGCGAATCGTTCTCTGTTATCCACTGTATGTACTGTACATGTGCAGGAGCTGTCACTGAGACACACACATGGGGCTGTACAATACCAGATGGAAGTGAATCATTCCCTTTTATCCACTGCGTGTACGATAAATGTGTGGAGGTGCCAGTATTGGACTGGGGTGGACAAAGTCAGAAGTCACTCAACGCCAGATTATAACCAGGTTTACAGTACAAAATATTTACAGTGCTGTAAATGTAGAGGAGCTGACACTGAGGTGCATGCACTTGGGGCTGTACAGTACCAGATAAGAGTAAAGAACCCAACCCACATCAATTTTCAGTTTCCTTGAGGAACCTTGACTGACACTGGCCAGTTTAAATCACCTGACCAGAGAATAAACCCAAACCTTGCCTAAAATAAAACAAAACTGCGGATGCTGGAGATCTGAAACAAAACAGAAATTGCTGGAGAAACTCTACAAATCTGATAGCACCTGTGGGAAGAAGCAAAGTTTATGTTTGGAGTCCAGTGAGTCTTCATCATCACGGGCCTCGAAACATAAACTCTGCTTTCTTTCCACAGGGGCTGTCAGTTCTGCTGAGTTTCTCCAGCAATTTCTGTTTTGTTCCAAACCTTGCCTGTCATTCAGAGACCTCATGGAAAATCCAGGAGAGTGCTGAATGCAACACTCACTGGAATTCATGAAATGTTTTATGTTCATTCTCCCTGCCATGTGTGACTCCTTTGGTCAGAAGGCAAAATTCATCTTTATGGAGGTCCTGGGTTCAAGTCCCACTGTAGAGCCCTGAGCACATATGATTTTATCATCGCCAGGACTGAGGGAGTGCTGCACTACCTCAGGTGCCATCTTACAGTGCACATATCTGCTGGCAAAGAATGTGTGAATATTTACAAAGGGTTCCCAGGAGAAGTGTGTCAGTATTTACAGGGGATTCCCTGGGGGAGTGTGGCAATATTTGCTAGGGGACTGTAATAATATTTTTGTGGCACCGGTCAAATGGGATGCTTTGTCCTAAACAGTGTCAAGTTTTTTGAGTGCTGTTGGAGCTGCACTTATCAAGGTAAGTGGGGAATGTTCCATCACACTCCTCACTTTTGCCTGGTAGATGATGGACAGGCTTTGGGGAGTCAGGAAGTGAGTCACTCACTGCAGGATTTGTGGAGTCTGACCTGCTCTTATAGCTATTGTGTTTGTAGGGCTGTTCCAGTTCAGTGTCTGGTCAATAGTAACTCCCCTGGATGTTGATAATGGGTAGTGATGGTAATACCAATGAAAGTCAAGGGTGATGGTTAGATTGTCTCTTATTGGAGATGGTCATTGCATGGCATTTGTGTGGCATGAATGTTACTTGCATCTGTCAGCCCAAGCCTGGATATTGTCTGCTGGATATGAACTGCTTCCATATCTGAGTAGTCACAAATGGTGCTGAACTTTGCACAATCATCAGCAAACATCCCTAGTTCTGACCTCATGATGGATGGAATTTCATTGATTCGAAGCAGCTGAAGACAGTTGAGGCTGGGACACTACCCTGAGGAACTCTTGCAGAGATGACTGGTGCTGAGATGACAGACCTCCAATAACCACAACCGTATTCTATGTGCTATGTATGACACCAACCAGCAGAGATTTTTCCCCCCGATTCCTTTGACTTCAGTTTTGCTCAGGCTTCTTGATGCCATATTCAGTCAGTTGTATGGGGCCTTGATGTCAAGGGCTGTTACTTTCACCTCAACGCTGGAATTCAGTTCTCTTGCCCACGTTTGGATCAAGGCTGGAATGAGGTCAAGATCTAAGTGGCCCTGGAGGAACGCAAACTAAGCGTCACTGACCAGTCTATTGATGAGCAGGTGCAGCTTAATAGCACTATTGAAGACACCTTCCATCACTTTTCTAATGATTGACAGGAGACTGATGGCGTGGTAATTGGCCAGGTTGGACTTGTCTTGCTTTTTGTGTACAATCTGGGCAATCTCCCATATTGTTGGGTAGATGCCAGTGTTATAACTGTACTGGAAGAGCAAGCCTAGGGGAGCTACAAGTTCTGGAGCACAAGTCTTCAGTATTATTGCCGGAATGTTGTCAGGGCCCATTGCCTTTGCAATATCTAGCACCTCTAACAGTTTCTACATGACATCTGGAGTAAATCGAATTGGCTGAATTCTGACTGGCAATACTGGGGACCACTGGAGGAGGCCAAGAGGAATCAACCTCTCGACAATCCTGACTGAAGATTGCTTCGAATGCTTCAGCCTTATCTCTTGCACTGATGTGCTGGACTGCCCCCATCATTGAAGACGGGGATATGCCAGGCCATGAGGTTGTAGATTGTGTTGAAGTATGATTCTGCTTCTGTTGATGGCCCACAGCACCTTATGGATGCCCAGTCTTGAGTTGCTAGATCTGTTCAAAGTCTGTCCCATTTAGCACGGTGATCGTGCCACGCAACACAATGGATAGTATTCTCAATGTAAAGGTGGGACTTCATCTTCACAAGGATTGTGTGGTACTGTCATGGACAGATGTATCTGCAGCCAGCAGATTGGTGAGGGTGAGGTCAAGTATGTTTGGAATGATGTTGGTGGTATATGGGACATTGTCTGTAAAATATAATTCCATGAGTATGACTAAGTCAGGCTGTTGCTTGACTAGTCGGTGAGACAAATCTCCCAATTCTAGCACTAGCCCCTAGATGTTAGTAAAGAGGACTTTGCAGAGTCAACAGGGCTGTTTTCCCATTGTCGTTTCTTATGCCTAAGTTGGTGCTAGTTGGTCCTTCCAGTTTCATTCTTTTCTGTATGCTTTATACTTGTTTGATGCAAATGGATGACTTACACAGCCATTTCAGAGGGCAGTTGAGAGTCAACCACATTTCTATGTGTCTGGAGCCGCATATCGGCCCAGACCAGGTTTAACATTCACCAGTAAATTAGATTTTTAGTTTTGGATTTATTCAATGCTGCTATGGTGAGATTTGAACCTATGACCCCAGAGCAATGGTCTAGACCTCTGGATCATTTGCCCAACATCATTAGCACTATACCAAGCCCGCCCTCACGTCTTCTCATTATCTCTATCTAGTCATAATCTTGCTATAGTCCCTCAGGATCATGTTGTGCCATCATCAACTGCCATTCCCTATGTCACAACACTGATGGTACTTCGAAAGAACTTCATTGGCTGTAAAACGCTTTGGGATGCCCAGTGGTTGTGCAAGGCATTTCATAACTGCAAACCTTTCCTTACTCAAGTTTTACTCAAGGGCCTTGATCAAATGAGCTGGGAGGAATTGACATGAAAGATTAATCAAGTCATTGAAAGAAGCCGATTAAAGCACATTGCCTCTCTAACACTGCACAACCAAAAGGACAGCTCGAACATTTTTCAGATCTCATGCATAAAGATTTGGGTTATTTTTAATCAACTTAATTTTTAAGTGATAATTTGAAAGCTTAAAAATGGCATAAAATCCTGCACACTTTATTCAGCTGCAAACCTTATTATCAAATACAGTGGGAGCAATATTCTGGATCTTAATGGACTGGAATAATCCAATCAGACAATCCAAGGACTCTCTGCTGCCTCATGGCTACAGGTTTCGAGAATCTGAAGGACTGGGGTGGTTTAGAGGATAGATAGTGTATTGGTTGAGAAGGGAGGTGGGGTCACCAGTGGGATTGTGAACCATGAGTGGGTGGGAGAAGACATATCTTCCACAGAGGAGGTAAAAAAATTGACGGGGTGTTGTTGGATTTAGGAGCAACATCTACACCAGTCGATGTTCACGTTTGGCATCGCTTGGCAATTTCTCTTCAAAGGGAGGAATTTATAATTCCAATTGCGTTTCATTGAAGGGAAGTAGCTGCTTGATACTGAAGTCAACCCATGTTGGAAAGGGTCTTGACCAATCTCTGTCCACTGGGTTCAATTGTGAATTTACTCTTCTGCTACTTATTGTGTAGCTTCCCTGTTGGCCCAAGTGTCCATGAGCTCCTTGCCTGCACAGTCAGCTCTTTGACTGTGGAATACAACATGTCACTACCTCATTCAGAGTCCTAGAATCTTATTTTCTTTGATGGGATGTGGGCCATCACTGGGCAGGACCAGAATTCAGCCTGTCCTTAACTACCTCTCGAACTGTGTGTCTCGCTCAGCCAATTTGGAGGGCAGTTCAGAGGAAACCACGTTGCTGTGGGTTTGGAGTCATGTGTAGGCTGAGACCAGATAAGGACGGCATGTTTCCTTCCATAAGGGACATTAGTGAACGAGGTGGGTTTTTACAACAATGGTTATGTGGTAGAACAGTGATCCATGTAAGGAATGTTTCCTGATTGTCAGGCTGGTAGAATGATTTCTATGACAGAGAGCACAGCCAAGCATTGCCCTTGCTGCAGCTTTAGGTAGGGAGTGGGGCACAGCCTCCATCAATGCCTACCCCACTGAAACTGTTCCAGTTTGGGTACCTTTAACCTAATTAGGACTCCTCCTGCATTGTCCCCCTTCCTGTCCTCCACATCTTCACAGCCTCTACAATAAGATCCCCAACAGTCTTTCCCCATCTCTGTTCCCCACCATCAACCATGCCTACCCAACAGTTAACAGATCCTAATCATCTGGACTTTAACTCCAGGGAAATTCGCAGTTCCATTCATTGCCACTGCTGCTATGGGCAGTATTGAGACCACAGAGCCTCTGACCAATCAAATTGGCTCTTTCCAATGGAGGCTTCCTCCCAACAGCAGAGGATGGGTGGTGGAAGTGTCATTGCCAGCCTGTATTGGTGGGTACATAACCTCCTCTTCAGGGGCAAGACAGGACATCCAGGAAGCTGACAAATCCTACCTTATATCCTCCCTGTCTCTATTTCTCAAATTGAGATGCGTGAAGATTGAGGTTCAAAACAGGGTGTTGGACACGTGCATTCAGCAGACTGAGACACAGATTCCTCTAGCCAGGAGGATTAAAGAAGTCATAAGCACTGAAGTGCTAAGTGTAGCCTGTAACACAATAAGATGTAATGTGCAGAATTAGAGAATTATAGGGAGATGTGATGTGAGGGCTAAGTCTGATTGGGTAATATGCTTAGGAAACAATATCAGAGGAAATGTTGCAACATCATATGAGCATGCTTGTTTGCTCGCAGTCTGTGGACGTGAAATTACTCTAATGCTGTCCTTGAACAAAAGTCAGTCTTCTCATCTGAGCAGACAGTGTAATAAGTCTACATATGTACTCAACATACCACAAATTGAAGTGGCTGAGGATATGGCAGAGTTCAAATCTTTGTACTATGAGGTTCCACTCCAGAGACATGAGCACAATAAAAAAGCCTAGCATTGTCAATGTAATACTGAGGGAGTGCTACATTGTTGGAAGCACCATATTTCAGATGGATCATTAAACCATGTCTCTGTCCTTTCAGGTTGATGTAATAGAATCCATGACTAATCCAAGTGAACATGAACATCCTGAGGAAGGGTCATCGGATCCGAAACGTTAACTCTGACTTTTTCTTCACAGATGCTGCCAGACCTTCTGAGCTTTTTCAGCAACTTCTGTTTCTGTTCAAATGAACGTGTGTTGGGAGTGTTGGGGTGGTTGTGAAGTTCTCCCCTGTCCTGGGCCAATCCATCAATCAATATCACAAAAAATAGATGATCTGGTCATGATCTCATTGTCATTTCTGGGATCTTGCTTTGTGCAGACCATTGGATGCATTTCCTTACATTTACAACTATAGAGTCAGTCATGGACTACGGTTATTGAAGCTTTGCAGTAAAATTCTCCCTGAGGTTTCTCATCAGCCTGATAGTTTTGCCCAGCCACTGCCTGCCATTACATGTCAGCCAGCTATTTGACATGGGAGGTCTTTATTGCTCGGGATATACGTCATTTCAATACTGGGTTCCTTGTGTATCTCCTCGCTGCTAGATCTCAAGATCTCATCATCATAAATGGGGAGGTTATTGAGAGTGCAATTGCAATGGGTGGTTGAGGTTTCGCAAATTTCTGGCTCAGAAGAACAACATGGGAGATGACTGCTGTTCTCATCTTCATAAGATCCTTGATGCTGAAATTTTGCTTGTGTGCTCTAATTCAGGACTATGCTTAGGTGTATGAGTGAATCCCCTGGTATTGCTCATTGAGAGGGGTTAGCAATGCTGTTTTCCCATAGGAACACAAAGTTGTACTTAGCTTCCCCATTTAAACGTCATTGACATTTCCCCTTTAAACGAGTGCTCCAAACGGACAAAGTCAGGCATTGTACATTGTAAGTGAGTGGGGTTGAGTCAAGAAGAGTTGTAGAAATGTTTCAAGTGACAGTGAAATGTGATGCTGTGATAGTATAGTGCACAGTATGAATTAGAGATTGTGATGCAGAGATAGAGAAGTGGGAGAAAGGTGCATAAATTGCAATACACTTACTGCCAAAAGAGAATTGTCATTCATGGAGGGCAATATTGCATGTGACTGAGGGAGTATGACTGACGGAATGTGACACAGGAAGTGTGACTGAGGGAGTATGACTGACGGAATGTGACACAGGGAGTGTGACTGAGGGAGTATGACTGACGGAATGTGACACAAGGAGTGTGACTGAGGGAGTATGCTATTCTGGTCGGTAAATTACAGGAAAGATGAGATTGTACTGGAGGGGTGCAGAGGAGATTCACCAGGATGCTGCCTGGGATGGAAAACTTAAGTTATCAAAAGAGGTTGGATAGGCTTGGGTTGTTTTTGTTTGAATGGAGAAGATGGCGATTTAATTGAGGTGTACAAGATTGTAAGGGGCACAGACAGAGTGAATAAGGAGCAGCTGGCTCCTTATTTGAAGGATCAGTCATGAGGGGACATAGGTTCAAGGTGATGGACAGGAAGTTTAGGGGGGTTGTGAGGAAAATCTTTTTTTACCTACAGGGTGGTGACAATCTAGAATGCACTGCCTCAGAGGGTGATAAAGGTGAGTTGCCTCACATCCTTTAAAAAGTATCTGAATCAGAACTTGGCATGTCATTACTTTCAAGACTGTAGGCGAAGTCTGGTAAATGGGAATTATGTTGAAGGTCAGGTGTTTCTCACATGTCTGTGCAAACTCGATGGGCCAAAGGGCCTCTTCTGCACGGTATGATTCTATGAGTGTGACACAGTGAGTGTGTTTATCAGTAAAAATTAGTTAAATTGGATATCAAGCAAATTAATGAAATTAAGCACTTTTAACTTGTTGTTTTAGTTTTTACCCCCCACCTACCCCCACCCACCCTTTATTGTATGGAGTCCCGATTGTCAATTTACTTTTCCTGCTGTCAATCCAAAGGTATGTCACAGCTCTCTTGACTTTACCTTAATATTCATCTGTTTTTGTGTGGTCCCATGAGGTAAGATTTTATGGGCGTCCATCCATTAGCATTTTGGTGATGAGACACTCCATTTCTTCACAGATTGTGATATCTCAGCTACTTGTTCAGGCTGCCAAGAGATACTCAATTGCCTTCATACAGCTTTCCAAGCTAACTCTGCTAGCTGCTTTCTGTCATAAGACTTTGTGACGCCACTGTATATTTCTTCCACCATGTCCAAAGCTGTGTTGTCTGCCTGCTGCCAGGTCTTGGAGAATCTGCTCTGGATTGGAGAGGAACTAATAGTGGAAGGAGGATGAGGATCCAGTGGTTATGGTCTACGTGGTTACTGACAACATTGGTAGATTTAGGAAAGAAGTTTTGATACAGAAATGTGATTAAGCTGTGGCTAATTTAAGATACAGAACCTCAAAATACTGAAGTGTAGAGCGGACTGAATGTGATATTGTTCGATAAGACAGGACTGATTAAATTACAGCATAATAAAGGCACCTCTATGTAGCAGCGATTCCAATATGATTGAATTTCTTAATTTGAGGGAGAGAGGAATGGATTGAATACAAATGTTTAACTTAAATTTGAGGGCATTAAGACAGAGCTGGCTAAAGTGAATTAGGAAACTAGGTTAAGGGATAGGTTCAATAGAGATGCAACAGCAGACACTGAAGAAGATATTTTCAAATACTTAGAATCTTTCTTTGTCACTGGAATATATTTTTTCGAAGAGAAGGATGCACTAACTAAGTGGCTAACTAGGAAAACTAAGGACAGTGTCTATCTGGAAGAAGAAGTATGTCATCCCACCAAGAAGAATAGTAGGTCAGTTTGGACAGAATTTAAGGAACACAGTGTGTGACTGAGGGAGTGTGACACAAGGTATCTGACACAGGGAGTAAGGAACAGTAATGAATGACAAAAAGGTTAATATGAAAGAGGAAATTAGAATATGAGAAGCAAAGCATCAGTGGTTACCTTGTTTTCACCCACAATTTGAACAAGCTTTAGAAGGTAAGGGTGTAATAGAAAAGTCCATCAAAATAGTCTGGCTTATAAATTTATTTCACAAAGGCTAGGAGGTTATGATCAGTTATTTACCAATGTTATTCTGTAGTTGTGATGGATGATATACTTCAATGTTTAAGAGCCAGTAACATCCCAAGGTTTCTCTTTCCTCATTATGTTAATGGTATTGATTTAATTTTCTGAAAAAGTATGCTAAGGGCTTAAATAAAACAGAACCATGAATGCTGGCGAACTGAGAGCAAAATAGAAATTGCTGGAGAAACTCAGCAGGTCTGGCAGCATCTGTGGGAAGAAAACAGAATTAATGTTTTGAGTCTGGTGACTCTTCATCAGAACTGTTAGTAGCTAGAAAAACCTAGTATTTATACTGAAGCTGAAGTTTAGGTGTACGGCAGAGGTGAGCTGACAGGTGGAGAGACTGAGCCCAGAGAGAGAGAATAAAAAAATATGAAAGGGGTGGATAAACAAGGATAGTGAATTCCCCATCCGTGGCCCCAGGTCTATATTCGCTGTTCACAATATGGTCTCCTCTACAGTGGGGAAATGAACCACAGGCTGGATGATCGCTTCGAAAAACACCTATGCTCTGTCTGTAAAAATGATGTTGAGCTTCCAATTGCCTGTCACTTCAACACAGCACCATGTTCCCTGGCCAACCTTTCCGACTCAGGGCTGCTGCAATGTTCCAGTCAGCCTCAGCGCAAGCTCAAAGAACCACCTCTCATTTTCTTTTTGGGGACCCTGCAGACTATAGGACTCAAATCAAGCCGAATAATTTTAGACTCTGATTCCATCATTCCATTTCTTTACCCACACCCACACTTGGTCCTGTTATGAATGAGCTGTTTTTAGCACAGCCACCCATTGCCACATACTCCTAGGCCCATTCACATGGGCATAGACATTAAGCTCCTAAGAAACAAAAACAGAAATTATTGAGAAACCCAGTAAATCTGGCAGCATCTGTGGGAAGAAAGCAGAGTTAAGATTTGAGTACAGTGATCCTCCATCAGAACTGTTAGTAGCTAGGAAAACTGGTATTTATGCTTAAGCCAAAGTTGGGGTGAGGCAAGGGGAGAGGTGAGTGAGTAGGTGGAGAAGGAGCCCAGAGAGAAAGAGAGAAATGAAAAGGGTAGGTAAACATGGTAATAATAGATAGCAGCCAGGACAGAAGAAAAACCGAATAATAGTGAAGTGGTATGGGTTACATTCAGCACAGCTAACCCATTTTCTCACTCTGAAACTTTAGCTGCAGTATTGTGTAGAGTTGTGTGTGCCACATTGTAGGAAAGATGTGAATGCGTTGGAGAGAATGCAGAAGTGATTCACGAGAACAGTTCCAGGAATGAGGAACTTTAGTTATGGGGATGGAACAAAGAAATTGGGACTGTTCTCCTTGGAGAGAAAAAGGCTGAGAGAAGATTTGATGAGGTTTTCAAAATCATGAGTGAACTGGACAGAGTACATTGAACAGTACAGCTCAGTACAGGCCCTTCAGCCCACGATGTTGTGCCGATCTATTATCCTACTCTAAGATCAAATTACCCTGCATACCCTTCATTTTACTATCATCCATGTGCCTATCCAAGAATCGCTTGAATGTCCCTAATGTATCTGACTCCACTACCACCACCGGCAGCGCATTCCATGCACCCACCACTCTCCTGCTTGTAAAAGGAAGAAAAATAAGAGGGGCATAGATTTAAAGTAATGTGCAGAAGAAGCAAGGTTAACACAGCAAGTTGGTAGGGTCTGGAATGTACTGCCTGGAAATGTGGTGGAGGCAGGTTCAACTGAAGTACTCAAAAGGGCATTGGATGATTATTTTGATAGAAATAGTGTGCAAGGGATATGGGAAAAAGACTGGCACTTGATAATGGACACTGATACAGGCATGATGGGCTATACGACCTCCTACTGCACCATAATAATTCTGTGATTGTATAAAAATTCTTTAAAAACTGGTATTAGAATTCAAGCAAATAAAAAATAAAAGAACTGTGGAAACAAAATCAGAAACAAAAACCAAAATTGCTGGAAAAGCCCAGCAGGTCTGACTGCATCTGTAGAGAGAAATCAGAGTTAATGTTTCAAGTCCAGTTCTGAGCAAGGGTCACCGGACCTGAAACGTTAACTTTGACTTCTATCTACAGATGCTGCCAGACCTGCTGAGCTTTTCGAGCAAATTCTGTTTTTGTTTCTGATTGGAATTAAAGCCACAGGTTCAATTGATGGCTGGGAATTTCCCACTACCTGACATGTGTGACATGTTCAGCAAAAATTGACCACAGATTTTTGTAATCCTGGCCAATAAAACATGTTTAAATATTTTCACCTGTGTTTTCCTAATACCTAAATGAATTTTGTGAGCCAATCATCAAACTTTGTTATGAAACTCAGATAGAACTACCCCATTTCTGAAGAAGGGTCTAGGCCTGAAACGTCAGCCTTCCTGGTCCTCTGATGCCGCTTGGCCTCCTGTGTTCATCCAGCTCTACACCTTGTTATCTCAGATTCTCCAGCATCTGCAGTTCCTACTATCTCCAGAACTACCACCTGATGGGTCACTGCCTAATCTTCATCTGTTAGTGTTTGGGATAGCTTCCATTTCTTCATGAGTATGTCTTGCAAGTAATTACACTCAGATATAAGTTACTTAATTTCTAAGTACACTGTTTGATATAACTCACTCGATTTAGGTTCCATTTGTTGAATCTATAGTAAAGAGGATGGAATCAACAGGCCAGTCTCATTCTCTTTACCTTTGCCATTTTTAATTAGGTTTTTGAAAGCTAACTGAATTTCCAAGTCATCTCTCTTTTTCCTAGACTTGTTCCATCCCTGTCTATTTCCTATTTACACAGGCCCAAGATCTAGACGCAACACAGTCAGGAAACAAAAACAGAAGTTGCTGGAAAAGCTTAGCAGGTCTGGTAGTATCTGTGAAAATAAAATCAGAGTTAATGTTTCTGGTCTGGTGACCCTTCCTCAGAACTGACCTTTTTCAACAACTTCTGTTTTTGTTCCTGATTTACAGCATCTGCAGTTCTTTTGTTTTTTATACAGTCAGGAAACAATCCAGGATGCTTCTCCTGCAACATCCCAGCTTTTATGTACCTCAACTGGTTGTTCCTCCACCTTCAGTTAGGCCAATATTTTTGAACCAACCATGTCATTCCCAAAAATAAAATCAATTCCTTTGTTAGGGATTTTGTTTCACTACTCCCGCTATAACTTGTCCCTTTACTAAGTCCTCTTTCATTCAACTCTGTGTAATGAGACTGGATTGTAACCTCTCTGGAAAACTTCAATTCATATTCTCTCCTTCATTAAATTTCTGAGAGACAAATGGTGTCATCAATCAGCATCAGTGACTGACTTGCCCCCGTGCCTCTAAATATTTTTATTGATTTACCTCCGTGTTTGGAAGCATCAGGAACTACCTGCTGTTTTGAAACAAAATGTTCAGAATGTCTATTGACCTTATTTTCTTTAGCAATATGCAAAGAAGAATTTTCTTGACTATCCTCAGTCATTGTTTCCTTTTTGCCCATTCTAAGGAAACATGTTTTTAATGTACTACAGCCACAGGTTTAACACTCATTTTCTTGGTCATGCACCCTTTTCTGAGTATACCTTCGACAGTCCTATGACTGCAATAGGTCTCCCCTTTTACTTCCAGCAATTAGCTTAAGTATGTATAGTCTTATGACAGTGGAAGCATGTAAATTTCTTTAATATTTATTTTAGGATTCTAGATGATTACCCTACTGTATTATTACTTTGCTCTCTTTTAGTTTGTTCTCTAAAATTAGTTTCCCTTTCACTTGCAGATTTTCTGTCCTTCCAAATTCCTTGAGGATTCCCTCATGACCATCATCCCGTTATGTAAGTGTCTGAGTGATATGTAATTGGGATCTGTCAGTACTGCTGCATTTTCAATAAGTGTTAATTATCTAAATGATTCCCATGTATCTGCTGCCCTTCTTCTGGATGGTAGTGGTGATAGGTTTGGAAGGTGAAGTCTGAGGAGCCTTGGTGAATTTCTGGAGTGCATCGTGTGGATGGTACACACTGCTGCTACTGAGTGTTGTGGTGGTGGGAGTGGATATTTGTGAATGTGATGCCAATCACACCGCTGCTTTTTCCCAGACTGTGTTGAGCTTCTTGAGTGTTGAAGAAGCTGCACTCATCCAGGCAAGTGGGAATATTGTACCTTACTCTTGACTTGTGGATTGTAAATGGTGGACAGGCTTTGGGAAGTCAGAACATGAGTTACTCACTGCAGGAATCCTCGCCTCTGGCCTGCTCTTGTAGCCACGTTATTTATATAGCGAGTCTGGTTCAATTCCAGGATGTTGATAGTGGAGGGTTAGCGATGATAATGCCATTAAATGTCAAGTAGTTAGATTCTGTCTCATTGGAGACAATCATTGCCTGACTTTGAGTGGCTTGAGTGCGACATGCCATTTTTCAACCCAAGTCTGTATGTTATCCATTCTTGCTGTATTTGGACATGGACTGCTTCAGTTTTTGAGGCGGCGATAATGATGCTAAACATTGTGCAATCATCAGTGAATATCCCAACCTTCTGTACACCACCCTTGGACAGCTGCCTGTGTGGAGTTTGCACGTTCTCCCCATATCTGCGTGGGTTTCCTCCGGGTGCTTTGTTTTCCTCCCACAGTCCAAAGATAAGCAGGTGAGGTGGATTCGCCATGCTAAACTGCCCCTAGTGTCCAGAGATGTGGAGGCTAGGTGAGTTAGCCTTTGGAAATGCAGGGTTACAGGGATAGGGTAGAGGGTTGGGTCTGGGTGGGATGCACTTCAAAGGCTCAGTGTAGATTCGATGGGCCTAATGGCTTGTTTCCACACTGTAGAGATTCTATGATATCTGGACTATTTCTAAATTCTTCCATAGTCATGATTTCCCTTGTATTCTTGAAATGTTTCTCCAAATTCAGTGATCAAAACCACTGATCCCACAGTGTTTCTTTTTCTCTTGCAAATTTTATACATAGCTGATTAGATTTTTTTCTTGTGTTCCTAAATCATAATTGATAATCTTCAGTGATATTGTCATCAGGTTAAGTATTGCCTCTTTGAAAGTTTCAAACTCTGCAAATTGTTCTTAAGACAAACCAACATACACATTGAGAGCTGTACTTGTCACATTCAGTGCTGTAATTGTCAAACATTCTGTAACATTAGGGTCCAAACATCTTTTGGCCCCTTCATCTGCCCAAAGACCTTATCAAATGCAGTAAAATATCATTCAACTCCACTCTCAATAAATGTAGGACTAAATGTAGATTTTTCAGTTCAATCAAATCCCTCACTGGAATCAGAATTATTCTCTGAACTACTACCTTTTCTTTCTTCCTTTATTCTCAACTTCTCTTTTGAATGCTTGTTGTCTGATTTCCTTTAATCTTTGGAGTTCAAGCTCTTTAAATTCCATTTTCCTGTCTTTTTTTCTTCCTCCTTTCTTTCGTTTTTACTTTTTTTTTGCTTTTGCTTGCTCTGCACTTGAAGCTTGAATATTTCCAATTTTCCTTCCTTTCTTTCTCCTGTCTCCATTTCTGTCATCTTCTCAATTTCTTCCGACTCAAGTCTTTCCATTTCTCATTCTCTAAGTCAAGATTTTAACTTCTAACTGAATTCAAGTGGTGGCACATCATTTTCAAGGCTTCTTCCTTTTAGTTCTACATGCTGGGTAAATCCTTTAATTATCTGATCATTGTCCAAGATCCTGCATTTATTTCTAACTTCAATTTATCCACTAGTTCTCAGTTTATCATCTGTCAAAGACTTTAAATAATCCATTGTTTCATCCTTTATTCCCAGAAAAGCCTTTGTAACACTGTGAGCTATTTTAAATGTCCAATTCATGCAATAGACCTTCACAACAACCCTCAAAATTATCAGAAGGAATTCTGATCCTGCTCAAGCTCCTACTTTCATATGGTCTCAGCTGATGATAATAATACTGGACAAGTCATATCCCACAAAGAAACCTGGCTTGATAGACAATAACTTTAATATTTGTAATAATTTATTTTGGTGGTCAGTGATTGAAGATGGTCGAAGCTGTTCTTTAAGAATAGAACAGAAGTTTATTTCACAAAAAAGGAGAAAGGAGAAACAAAAGGAGACAGTGAGAAAGATCTTAACCTGAACATCAATACAATGTTTTTAGCCGTTTCCCAACAAAATCTGTTACAGACACTCAATCCCAGAGAAAGATGTCTCCCAAATATAAAAAAACTGGGGTGGAGGGTGAGCTGTGAGGAGGATGCTGGAACAGTTCAGTGTGATTTAGACAAGTTGAGTGAGTGGACAAAGGCAAGGCAAATTCAGTATAATGTGGATAAATGTGAGGTTGTCCACTTTGGTAGCAAAAACAAGAAGGCAGATTATTATCTGAATAGTGATAGATTGGGAAAGGGTGAGGTGCAATGAGACTTGAAAGTAAGTCACTGAAAGTATGCATGCAGGTGCAGCAGGTGGTGAAGAAGGCAAATAGTTTGTTGGCCTTCATTGTGAGAGGATTTGAATACAGGATCAGGGATGTCTTGCTACGGTTGTACAGGGCTTTGGTGAGACCTCATCTGGAGTGTGCAGTTTCCTGAATCCTTCGATGGCAGGACTGATGTATGAGGACAGACTGAGTTGCTTAGAATTATATTCGCTGGAGATTAGAAGAATGAGGGGGATCTGTTAGAAACCTATACAATTCTAACAGGATTAGACAGAGTAAACCCCAGGAAAGATGCTTCCAAAGACTGGGGAGTCCAGAACCAGAGGTCACAGTCTAAGGATACATGGTATACTATTTAGGAATGAGATAAGGAGAAATGGCTTCACCCAGAGAGTAGTGAGCCCATGGACTTCTCTGCCACAGAAAGCAGGCAAGGCCAAAACATTGGAACAAAAACAAAGTTGCTGGAAAAGCTCAGCAGGTCTGGCAGCATCTGTGAAGGAAAAAACAGAATTAATGTTTTGGGTCCGGTGACCCTTCCTCAGAACTCAGAAAGGCCAAAACATTGACTGTTTTCAAGAAGGAGACAGATATAGTTCTTGGAGCGAAAGGGATCAAAGAATATGGAGAAAGTGGGAACAAGATACCAAGTTAGATGAATCAGCCAAGATCATATTAAATGGCGGAGCAAGCTTCACGTGGCAAGTGGCTTACTCCAGCTTCTATTTTCTATTTTTAAAACCTTTACTTAACTTGGCCAGTTTTTATTCCTTTGCTCTGCACTGACACTTTTATGATTCTTTCCTGGGTCCGCTGGTATGAACGTATCTTAGTTCTGACAGCCTGAACTTTCTCAGTTCTAACAAGTGGAGATTTCTACCCAGACTCTAAAACAAAAACAGAAATTTCTGGAAAAACTCAGCAGATTTGGCAGCATTTGCAGAGAGAAATCAGAATTAATGCCTTGGGTCTAATGACCCTTCAGACTTTTTTTTTCTATTCAAACTCTCCTGGCTTGGAGACTCTACAGTCTAGAAACAACTTCTGATTTCATTCTCCTGCTAAAAGTAATTGTTCGACCTCCTGAACTAACTCTGGGTTCTTCCGAACTGAAACTTTGCACTATCTGTTCTGAATTCAAAACTAAAGTAATTGCCTTGCCTGCTGTAACTCCAACAACCTATACATTTCAATCATAAACACAACAGAGGTTCTCCCAGGCAGTCAACTACAATCTTATAGTTTCTTGGGAATTGATGCAAGTTGGTCTTTATCCACATGACCATTTGATCTGTTTCTAAAAACTAACCTTCACAGAACTAACCCACATCTGCCTACCTTGATTTTGAAATCCAAATCTCAAAATACATGTTGTATACCTTTTATCACAGTGACTGCAGCTTTGCTGGAATGTTCTCCTGCTTTCTCCTGAAACATTTTAGGAACAATGTTGAGGCCATGGAGAAATTGTGGAGGAGATTTCTTGGAATGGGACCAGGGTGAGGGACTTAAGTGAATCTGGAGTGAGATTTGGAAAAGCCCTATGAGACTGAGCTCTAGAGCTTTAGAGATCTACAGCACAGAAAAAGGCCCTCCAGCTCATCGTGCCCATGCCATTCTCAAATAACCACCTAATTATTCTAATTGCATTTTCCAGCACTTGGCTATGGCCTTGTATGCCTTAGTATTGCAAGTGTACATCTAAACACTTCAATGTTGTGAGTGTTTCTGCCTCTACCGTACTTATGGGCAGTGAGTTTGCAGATTCCTACCACTCTCTGGATGAAGATGTTTTTCCTCACATCTCCATTAAATCTGCCCCTTACCTTAAATCTATGTGCCCCCCCAACCCATTGATCATTGAACC
>NC_063376.1:10498491-10500020 GCF_021869965.1 Rhincodon typus
TATACATCTCAAACATGTCCCATCTCAATCTCTTTTGCAGGAAGGAAAACAACACCAGTCTGCCCAATCTGTCTTCATAACTGAAACTCTCCAGCTCTGGCAACATTCTGGTAAATCTCCTTTGCACCCTCTCCAGCGCAATTGAGGCTAACAAATTCATGAGGACTTCAATTCAATTACAAGAATGAGGAGAAACTGTCAGAAGAGCTTCAGTCACCAGAGAGCACACAGATCGATGAAGATCGAACGTGAAGCTGTGAGGAGGAGAATTGTTTGAAGGTGTGATGAGTTGTTATCTGGGACACGCTGCCTGAAAGTGCACTGGAAGCAGATTCCAAAATTGGACTTATACCTGATAAGGAAAAGCTGTGGGGAGACTTCACGGGGTGAATTAGTTTTGAGTGTCGGCATGTCACAGTCGGCTGAGTAGCTACATCCTGTGCCCTTTGAGTGTAAGAGAAAGGCCAACGCAGAGTGAGGGAGGGAGGCTGCAGCTGGTTAACAAGTGCTGAAACCATAAAATCTCCATCGGCCTTGCTTTAAATCCCTGTGTGTAATTGAGGTGAGGGGTTTGAAAATGTCTTTTGCAGGGTGGGTTCGGCTTTAAGAGGATGACGTAAGTCTGATGCAGGCTCCCTGTCTCAGGGCTGATGCTGTCCCTGTCTCAGGGCTGAAACTGGCTGCATTTCTTTGCCTCAATTCCTCCAGCAATTTGCAGGAAGCAAAAGGAGAGAAGGGGGAGAAGAATTTGGAGGAGAGAGAGGGGCGGGAGAGGCCCATTAGATTCAATCCTGGGACTGTACCATCGATTTTAGCTTTTGCTCCTTTCCAACTCCCTCCCCGAAACTACATTCCCACCTCCCCACCCCCCTCCCGGCCCGTCACATATAGCACCACCCCCTCTACCCTCCCAGGCTCCATCCCTGGGACCAGCCCCTCTGCAATAATCCAATGCAAAAATATCTCTCCAGTTTTATCAAGTCACCAGAGGGAACAACAGCAGCGAAAGAGAGAAATGCAGCTGTCCAGCATCAGCCCTCCATCAGGGTTAAAGATTGAAGTCTCCTGTTGGGATTGAATCTCCGTCTCTCTCTCCCCGACACCCCCGGATTGGTATCTGGGGGCTTCTCCAAGGGGAGGTGAATTCGGCTTCTTTCTTGGCACTGAGACAGATTGAGTCCTTTTTTCCCTCTTACTCCTCCCGCCTCGCCTTCCCGTGCTGCCGGAGCAGCTGCGAAGCTCCCCGGGTCGAGCGGAGCCTGTGGTCGCTGGTGGATCCGCAGCAAATTCCAGGTGAGCGCCTTCTGTAAATCCGCATCTCCACCGGGCACTGGGGGCTCTTTCCCTCCTTCTCCATCACCCTCTGTCTTTCTTTCTCTCTGTCTCTCTCCATCTCCTTCTTTCTCTGTATGTGTCGCACCAGGGGCTTTGTAGGGGGAGGAGGGGTTTGAGCTGGTTTGGGGCAGTCGAGTGTTCCATTTTTCGATGTGCGCCTTATTTTCGCTCCCCCTCCATCTCCCGCCGTCTCC
>NC_063376.1:10505020-10521996 GCF_021869965.1 Rhincodon typus
TCCCACCTGCGCTCTCCACACTCCCCATCACTCCACCTCGCTTCACATCCGTGTTCCTCCCTTTCTTTCGCTGTCTCTGTCATTCCTTGTCCAACCAACCTTTCTGCCCCTCCCTCTTTGCCATCCCTTCTTCGTCTCTTGCTATCTCTCTTCCATTTATGTTTTTTCCATCTCCACCAGCTCCTTTGTTATCATCTCTACCCTCAATCATTATCCCAACCTTTCACATTCCGCTTGCCTTTTAATATCCCACAAACCCCTTCCTCTACCTTCCTCCCATCTGTTTCTCTCTCACTATTTTCTCATCCCGCTCTCTCGCCATCCCATTATCACTGCATCATTCTCTCCATCTTGTCCTTTCCCCCTCCCTTGTCCATCCAATTCATGTCTCCATTCATCTCCCTTCCGTCTCTCTCTCTCCCTTCCGTCCCTCCCCCCCCCTTGCTCCCCCCTGTCTTCCCCACCTCCATCTCTTCCCCCTCCACCTCCGTCCACCTCATTTTCTCTTTGCATTTCCCTCTCTTGCTCCCCTAATTTTTCTCCCTCTGCTGCTCCTCACCCTCACTCATTTCCCACTCTATTCAGCCATTCCTCTGTTTTCTTCTCTCTCCGTAACCTGTTCTCTCTCCCTATCTTTATGTCTGCACTCCCTTCTCCCTTTCTCTTTTGTATTTCCCTTTTCCATCCCTTTCTCCATCAACTCTTCTCTTTCTGTTACCCTATTTCCCACCATTACCCCTCTCCCCAAGTCTGCCCAGTCCCTTCTCCTTCACCACTCAGTCCATCTGCCCCACTCTTCACCTCTCTCTCTGATTCCATTTTACCTTTCCCTCCTTGTCCTTTCCTTCTGTTCCCAGTCCCATGTTGTTCTCGCTCTCTCTTGCTCTCCCCTCATCTGGCATCCTTCTCTCCATTTTTCCTTGATTTTCCTCATGCCCTGTCCACCTTCCCCGTCCACCTTCCCTGTCTCTTACTCTAACCATCCTTCCTCTTTTATCTTTCTTGATATCTCTTTTCATTTCTCTGTTTTCCCATTTTCTTTTTCTTTGCCCTTTCCTCTTTCTCTGTTCTGTCTAGCTTCTGGCTCTTTCCCAATTGTCTGTCATGCTTCTTGTTTCTGTCCTCTACTCTGCCACACTCTGCCCCCATCTCCTCATTTTTCATTTGCTTCTCTCCATGCTTTCTTTCCCTGCTCTTTCTTTCCTTCAATATTTCTCTATACTGCACCCCTCTGCATGTCTTTCCATTACTTAATCTGCTGTTTCTCTCCCTCTGTTTACACCTGTACTTCTTTGCTTTTCTCACTTTGTGACCCATAATCTCTCTTCCTCAGACAGTTTTGTTTCTTTCTGTTCTTAACCCCGTTTCCCTCGCTTCCCTCCTTTTGCCCACCATATTCCTAATCCCTTCCCTAATTCCAGTAATGCAGAATGGGAATGACACATTGTTACTGCTGAAAAACAGGCTATTCAGCCCACATGTTCTGTGCTAGCCCATGTGCCAGATATGACTGCCCTCCCATGCTAGCTCCCCTCAATGCCTCAGGATTTTTAAAGTGAATCCACTTCAGAATTTCTGGCTCAAACTATATTTAAGTGGAGATAGTTTTTGATATGGCAAATAATCTATAATTGCCATCCGTTTCAAAGATGGTCAGTTTTATAATAGTTCAGCCAAATAAACTGGCATTGAAAAGCAGAGAAATGATCATGGCGACCAATTGCAAATTTGTGTTGCTATCACAATAAAACAAGTAATCTATAATTCATGATGTAGTTACAAGCAATCACTGAAAGCGATAAAGCATAAATAACTTAAAAATTGCACAATTATAATCATTTTTGCATGCAGGTAATTACAATGCATTGCAAAATGCTGATTTCCTTAACCTACAAAATGGTAAGAAAATCTCTACCCGACAAATACCTATATTTTTGTCTTAATCAGAGTACATAATTTTATATTGCCAGGTCGAGTTTGTTGAGTTTTCAGTAAGAGTCCCCACCCCCAACCAGCTGTGTACACTTCCTTTCGTACGCTCCTTGGCAGTTATCTTGGGGGTTGGTTAGCACAGTAGGTTGGACAGCTGGTTTGTGATGTAGAGTGATACCAACAATGTGGATTAAATTCCCACACTGGTTGAGGTTACCACAAAAGACACACAATCTCAACTTCTCTCCTCACTTGAGGCATGGTGACCCTTGGGTTAAAACCCCCACCAGTCATTTCTGTCTAATGTGAGAGTGGTACTATGGTGATAGCAACTGTTTTACGTCATGTATACTATATTTTAGTCCTGTACATTTTTAATTCCTATGCACTTTCAAACAGTCAAAGAGACTTCATTTTCTTTCCCACGTGTGCCCTCTCTTCCCGGGTGTCCCACGTGCACCCTGTTTTCACACATCTGTTGATGTGCAGTTTGTTGATCAGTCAGGCCTCATGACAAATGCATCACATTGTGGAACTGATTTTTTTCAAGAGGGGTTTTTTTAGAATTCCAGCCCCCAGCAAAGCTGTTCGGTCCATCCTTCTTCGACAGTCTTCAATTGTGCGAGCCATGTCTAGTAACAGTTTTCCATCCTATTGGCTGAGGCTTCCCTTAAAAAGGCAATTGGCCCAAAATCCAACTGGTTTAACTGTCCCCTCTAACAATGGGAGAGCTACAAACTGAGGCTGGTTTGACTCTGAGCCTCCAATTACTGAGTACTTGTACTTTTAATTCACTGATGAGATGTGGATTTTGCTGGGTGGGTCAGCATTTATTGCCCAGTCTTTAATTGCCCTGGAGAATGAGGCAGTGAGCCGCACCTTGAACTACTAGGCTGTGGAGACATCTGCAACACTGAGAGGGAGGGGTGTTTCCAGGATTGGGAGCTAGAGGAGGTGGCCATTCAGCCTCTCGAGCCTGCCTTTGCTTTTCAGTGAAATCATAGCAGATCTGGACCTCATTCTCTTGCCTCAGCTCCTTGCCCTTTGATGCCCCCTGAAAACAGTTTGATGTGAAACTTGGGTGATGCCTAGATATAAAGCCCATCTCCCAGGGACAGTTGACAGCCCTTTTAAACAGGGGCTTTGGGGGGAGCATTGGGGGAGAGGATGGTCCCTAGTTGGGGGCAACCAGTGGACAGTTTGGAGAAAGCTGAGCAGTTTCAGCTGATTCTTTGATTGAAGCACCTCGGAGGGAGTGTCAGCTGTGGCTCAGAGCTTGAAGCTGGTGAGTTTGGCTCTGTCCCAGAGCTTGTGCTTCAGCCCCTAACTGATGTCCCAAGAGAGTCCCACCCTGTCATAAGTGCCTGTTGTTGGATGAGCCTAAAAACCTGACACAGCATAAGCCTGCACATCAGGAGAGTAGCCCATTTGACCCTTCTAGCCTTCTCTGCCTTTTGATAGGATCTGATTGTGACCTACTTACCACTCCTTACCCAGACCCTGTCTCTCCGATGAAGACTGGGAGGAGTTCTTGCTGCTCCCCTGCCCTGTATTGACTCCTTGATCATTGTTACCAAAGCTGATTCACTGAATTGGTGTTTCAACGTTGTGTGCACTCTCTGTTGAGCATCAGCTAGGGAACAAGAATCAGAGAATCCCTACAGTGTGGAAGCAGGCCATTCAGCCCATCAAGTCCACACCATTCCCTCTGAAGAGCATCCCATCCCTGTAACCCTGCATTTCCCATGGCTAACCCATCTAGCCTGCACATCCCTGGACATTATAGGGCAATTTAACATGGACAATCCACCTAACCTGCATATCCTTGGACTGTAGGAGGAAACTGGAACTCCTGGAGGAAACCCACACAGACACAGATATAATGTAAAGTTCACACAGACAATCGCCTGAGGTTGGAATGAATGTGGGTCCCTGGTACTGTGAGGTAGCAGTACTAACCACTGAGCCACTGTGCCCCACGCCGCACAAATTCTGGGGTGGAACTTGCTGTGTACGTATTGGCTGCGACATTTCCTACATCCCAACAGTAATTTTATCTCGAATGTTCTCTATTGACTGTGAGGAGCTGTGACACATTTTCGGCACATGAAGGTTGTGATAGGAACATAAGTCGTTTTCAATGCTCCTGGGAGTGTAGAGGTTTTTAATGCAGGGTTACTGAAGAAGTGTTATAACAATTTGTCCCCATGTGTGTTTTTAAATATATAACAAGGTTAAAATTGGAAGAGGAGATGCATCTATTTTATTGTCCCATTGCTGCTGCTGATTACTCACTGATAAGGCCCTGTGAGGGGATGGATTGTAACACAAAAAGCTAGTATCCAAATTCAGCGGGTAGTAGGGGAAGGCTAATGAAATGTTGGCCTTTATTTCAAAATGAATGGTGTACAAAATGAGGGAAGTGAATCTGTGGAATTCTTTACCTCAGAGGGCTATTGAGGCTTCATCATTAAGTATACTCAAGGATGAGACAGACAGATTTTTAATCAGTAGGGAAATCAAGGGTTGTGGGGAAAAGGCAGGAGAATGGAGTTGAAAGTTGTCAAATCAGCAGAGTCGATGAGCTGAGTGGCCTACTGCTACTCCTACATCTTGTGGATCTGTTGCTATTTGTGGGAGCTTTTTGAACGCTGATTGGCTGCTGAAGTTTCTGTAAGTGCTTCATTTATTGGAAGGGGATTTGAAATGTCCCAAGCTCTCAGACAGTGTTATAAAAATGCACGTACTGCCTTTGTAATTGCTAACATAGCCATTGGTCTGTCTTCCTGTCAAACCGTAGCGTCTCTCCTGTCACCCTGTGTCCACTTCCTTTCTCTCTGTCTTTGAATATCATCATCCTGGGGGTTACCATGGACCAGAGGCTGCATGGCTGGCCCAGTTCAAAGATTACAGTGATAAGAGCAGGTCAGAGGTTAGCAATCCTGCAGCGAGTAACTCACCTCTTGACTTCCAATGCCTGTTCACTGTTGACAAGGCACAGATCAGGTGTCTGATGGAATACTCCCCACTTGCCTGAATGATTTCAGCTCCAACAACACTCAAGAAGCTCAACACCATCCAGGACAAAGCAACCAGCTTGATTAGCACCACATTGACAAATATCCCCTCCATCCATCAGTTACACTCAGTAGAAGCAGAAATTCACCAAGGCTCCTTAGCACCTTCCAAACCACAGACACTTCCATCTAGAATGTCAAGGGCAGCAGATACATGGAACACCAATGCTTGCTAGTTCCCCTCCGAGCCACTCACCATGCTAACTTGGGAAGATATCGCCATTCCCTCAGTGTCACTGGGTAAAAATCCTGGAATTCCCTCCCTAACGGCATACCTCAGGGACTGCAGTAGTTCAAGAAGGCAACTCACCTCCACCACTTTGCCACCCCAGTGTCCATGGTCATCCAAACTGCCCAGTGTGCATCCCCCACCCCAACCCTGGGCAGCTATCTCTCCCATCCTCACCGTTGCTGTCTCCCTCCCTTCCTCTTCCACCTCCTTTGCTCCCTCCCTCATCCTATTCTCCCCATTCAGTGCAACCATTCAGTATGGTCATGGCTGATTGAGTACTTCAACGCCTTTTGTCCAACCCTTCCCCAACAGCCTATACACATTGGGAATCAAAAATCTATGAATCTCTGCCTTAAATATATTCCGAGTGGACTGTGGAAGCCTAGTCTCTGAGAAAAACCACTTATCGAAATAGCCTGGGATTTGGGGTGGGCGGGGAGGCCCCAACTTGGGTCCCCCTAGCTCTGCTTGTGTTTCCTCCCATCCCCACAGCCTGCTCCGTGTTTTCTGATCATTAATAATTTCTCCATTGTGGCACAAAACTTGCACTAACCATTTGTTCAGTCACATAATTAGAAAAAGAAACGAAAGCAATCTCCACTTGTGCTGTGTCTGAGAGTAATGCTGTATATAGGCCTCTAGATTTCCTGTTCCATTGCTCAAGACTGGGTTATCATCAGTTGTTGAAATGTCTGAACATGACTCTGTCACAGCGTGAGAATTTTCATGAGAGTCCTGTTAATGTGTGCTAAACTGTTCCTCGGAGATTCTGGAGATGGTTCGGAAGAAATTCTAACCCTCCCCCAATCTCCCACACCCCATCAGTGTAATGTTCTGCTGCAAAAATGGCCTGTGTCTGACCACTGTTTGTGATGCCTCATGAAGAATGACTATCACAGGGCCAGATCAGCATTTATAGCCCATCTTCAATTGCCCCTTGAACTGAGTGTATCGCGAGGGCCATTTCCAAGCGCAGTTAAGAATTACCCACATCATTCTGGGTCTGGAATCATATGTAGGCCCAGACCAGGCAGATTTCTTTCTGTAGTGAGGCATTAGTGACCCAGATGGATTTTTATAATTGATGATGGTTGTCATGGTTACCATTGGAGTTGAGCTTTCAATTCCATATTTATTAATTACTTTTAAATTCCACCATGGTGAGATTTTAACTCTTGCCCTCAGAGCATTAGCTTAGGATTCTGGATTGCTAGCCCGGTGACCTTCCCAGTACGCTACCATCTTACCTGAAGCAGTGATGTTTGGTGAAATGAAAAGTGAATCAGAACTTAATTGCTGTATGATGAAGGAATTTGGAGGTGACCTGCAGTTTAGACTTTGGATCAAATTCCTGACTTTTTTGTTGATTAATAATTAATTGTTATGGTCACTGTGAAGTTAAAGGTCATTCTAGCCCTGTTTTGCCAAACCTCAACAATTCCATTAACACTGGGAATAAAAAGACGTCAGTTGGATTAAATTGGAAATTTGATTTTTGACTTTTATTTTCTAGGGAACATTACACATTTTCATGACTGGCTTCTATGTCATTTCTAATGTTCTTCATCTCAGGACAGGCACAAGAATGCCAAATTTCAAAGGGAGCAACAATTTCTGCTGCATGAAAAAAGGGTACTGATTGATTGGCAAGTGGACTGAGGTGTTGTCACTGAAAATGCACCAGGGAACAGCTATTTTATGACCCAGTGACTGACTAGATCATGTCAGTTAGCACATCCCTTCAGATGCTTGCAGCAGTGTACTGACTTCACTCAACCAGCCCATGCTTACAAAACTCAGAACATAGTACCCAACTGTAGATGCTGTTCCACACTTGAGCAACACCTACTCAGTAATCCCAAATGTGTGAAGAATTGCACTGACAACGATTGAGATTATGAGTTGAGTGTGCAGTGGGACTTGTTCTCACTTGCTGGGAAGTTACCTACATTTATGTGCTGCACCCTTTGCTCAATAAACAGAGAGAACGTGTCCAGGTACTGAACCTTGTTCAATTCAGCAAAACTACGGAGGACAATGGCTCCCTCGTGCTTTCTCCTTGGCAATGCCTTGGTCAATCAGACTCCACTTTCCGACCAGTTGCCGTGCTTGTCTCATGTATAAATTATTGTTTCCTTTGAGAGTTGGCATTCTTTGACTTGTGTCCTGTTGAATGCGACGTAAAGCAACTTTGAAAGAAATGCCTCCTTTAACAGCAATACTTAAGTTCTGTTTCAAGGAGTGACACCTTAATGCTCCCTGTTTGGTGAATGATGCTGAATCTTGCTAACAAACAAAATGTGCATGACCTGTGACCCTTTAAATCTACTTCACTGAGTTTGCACTCACGTCACTGGTGCCAGTACAGATGATACATTTTTGTCTGCAAGAATAGAAGTGTTATGACACACAGCAATAAGTTGCATTTATATAGCGCCTTTCATGTCCCAAGACACTCCACAGAAAGGCTAAACAAAAGTTGACAGTGACCCACATGAGTTATCGCGGGGTTGGTGGGGACTGATGACCAAATGCTTCTTAGGAGGTGCAGGTCTTGAGTTTCTTAAAAGGAGAGATATATGGAGAGATATTCTTCTTAAATTCATTTATGGGATGCGGGTTTTGCTTGCTGGCAAACATTTGTTGCTTGTATTTAGTCGTACCTTTGAAGGTGGTTGTGAGCTGCCTTCTTGAACCGCTGCAGTCCATGTGCTGTAGGTTGACCCACAATGCTGTTAGGGACACTGTTTCAGGATTTTGACCTAGCAACACTGAAGGAGTGACGATATATATTTGAGGAAGAGGATGCCAGAACCTGGCCCAGGCAGCTGAAGCCACAGCTGCCAGTCGTGGAATGATGGGAATTGGGGATGCTCAAGGCTAGAATTGTAGGAGTGCAGAGATCATGGAGGGTTGTAGGAGGTTAGAGATAGGGAAGGGTGTAGGGGCTGGAGGAGGTTACAGACATAGGGAGGGATGTAGTAGCTGGAGGACTTTACTGAGGATGTAGAAGTGCCAGTGTTGGACAAGCATGGACAAAGTCAGAAATCACACGACACCAGGTTATAATCCAACAGGCTTATTTGAAAACACAAGCTTTCGGAGGTCAAGTGAACCTGTTGGACTATAACCTGGTGTTGTGTGGTTATTGAGATAGGGACAGGTGATGGGGTTGGAGGAGATGAGAGATATGGAGGGGTGGTGGGCTGGAGGAGGTTACAAAGTTAGGGAGTGGGGTTATGGGGCTGGAGGAATTTATTCAGTAAGCAGTGGGTGAGGTCCTTATCTAGTTCCCGCAGTTATAGTTTTGTATCCTCCGAGGATATGAGGCTGCAGATATTCTGGTCCTGCGCTGCCAGAGGTCTTCCTAATTGTGAATTGAATAGTATTCAGCAGCGAAGATTTTGTTAGTCGTATTTTTATTATAAAGGTGTGACAAACGTGCTGACAGGAAAAGAAAATCAAGAGTCACACGGATGCTGGAGATTGGTGTTGTTAAGACAAAATTCTGGAAATTCAACCACCTCTCTGGCAAAGAGGAAATTGTGTTAACAACATTGAGGTCATTCAGTCTGTCAGGCCTCCCCCATCATTGAATTAAATGATGTCCAATCTGTATCTTCACTCTATTGACGTGCTTAGATTCCATTATCCGCAAAACTTTTGCCTGATGGAGTCAGATGAATCTTGTAATGCATTAGGGTAGCACCTCTTCCTCTGGGCTGGAGACTCCAGCTTCAAATTCTAATTCAGAACTTGTTGACTTTGGAAGGAGTGTCACAACATCACTGATCAGGTTGCTTGTCACTCTCTCAGGCCTTCTGATGTGCCTTTGACAGGCTTCTCACTTGTTTTTATCCAGCTTCTGTTTAAATGTACAGATACCCTTCACATCAGCCACGTGCTGTCTTTCTTTCTGTCTGTGTGTCACTCTGTCTGAGCCTCTCATTGTCTGTTTTTACCTCCCACCTGCTCACCCCCTCTAAAATCTGCCCACAAGTTAGGAATTCAAATGCTGCGGCAATAAGAGTAGGTTAGAGGCTAGGAATACTGCGGCGAGTAACTCACCTCCTGACTCCGAAAGCCTGTCCACCATTTGCAAGGCACAAGTCAGGAGCATGATGGAATATTCCTCTTTTGCTTACATGGTTGCAATTCCAACAACACCCTCACAGGTGCATTTTTGTTGAATGATTCAAGCTTTTTTATTTGCTGTTTTAATACCATAAAAACATTGAAAGGTTACAGCACAGAAAGAGGCCCTTTAGCCTACTGTGCTGTATCGGTTGAACAAACTAGCCAATTCTAATCCCAGCACTGTGACAATTTGTAGGACAGGCAGGGAGGTGGGGTAGGATATAGATAGGTTGGCGACTTGGGCACAGAAATGGCAGATGGAGGTTAATCCGGACAAATGCAAGGTGATGCATTTTAGAGGATCAAATTTAAGTGCAAATTATATTGTTAATGGCCAAACCCTTAGGAACGTTAACATACAGATGGATCTGGGCATGCAGGTCCACAGTTCCATAAAAGTGGCAACACATTTGGCCAAAGTGATTAGGAAGGCATATGCATGTTTGCCTTCATCGGCCGGGGCATGGAGTACAAGAGTTGGAAAAACATGTTGCTGTAAAACCCTTGTTAGGCTGCATTTGGAGTATTGTGTGCAGTTTTGATTGCCACATGACCAGAAGGACCTGGAAGCTTTGGAGAGAGTGCAGAAAAGGTTCACCAGGATATTGCCTGGTCTCGAGGGCATTGGCTATGGGGAAAGGTTAAAAAATCTAGGATTGTTTTCACTAGAAAGGCGGCAGCTGAGAGGTGACCTGATAGAGGTTTACAAAATTATGAGGGGCATAGATAGGGTGGATGCTCTGAGACCTCTTCCTAGGATTGAAGTTTCAATTACAAGGGGGCACAGGTTCATGGTGAGAGGGTAAAGTTTAAGGGAGATGTGCGAGGAAAGGTTTTCATGCAGAGTGGTAGGAGCCTGGAATGCACAGCTAGAGGAGGTGGTGGAAGCAGTCACGTAGGTGACATCTTAAGAGGCATCTGGATGGTTACATGAATAGGGAGGGAATAGAGGGATATAAACCGAATAAGGGCAGTAGGTTTTTTTTATTTTAGTCAGGACATGATGATCGGCACAGGTTTGGAGGGCCTAAGGGCCTGTTCCTGTGCCATATTTCTCTATTGTTCTTTTGTTCTTTTTGTTCTTTATTAATACAAGATGGAATCAGAAATGATCTTGGATCAGATATTGCAGAACTAATCTGAGTGGAGATAAGAATTGGTGGGCATAATGTATAAACCCCTTCACTGTAGCTATACCGTAGGACAGAGAATAAATCAGTAGATAATGAGGGCATGATAAAAATGCAGTATACTAATCATGGATGAATTGTAGATTGGCAGAGGAAGTCATGAGGAAGAACTGATCATGTGTTCAGGACAGTTTCCTTGAGCAATATGTTGTGGATCCATTTTGGGATTGGGCTGTTTTGGATCTGGTGTCGGGTAATGAGACCGGTTTAATAAATAATGTCAGAGTAAAAGATCCCTAGGAAATAGCGACCATAACATGTTAAGATGTAGCATTCTGTTTGAGAGGGGCAAATCTTGTTTGGAATCGACTCTGTGGAGCTATTATAAAGATTAATTACAAAGGAATGAGGGCAGAGTTGGTTGGACTAGACCTGGGAAAGGAGTTTAGCACAAAAGAATAATGATGAAATACAGCAGACATTTAAGAAAATAATTAATGACTTGCAAATATATATCCCAGTGAGAAAGAAGGTTCCTAGGAAGAGGATAAGCCAACCATGGTTAAACAAGGTAATTCAGGATAGTATCAAATTGAAAGTCAAAAGGTACAATGTGGTAAAGGTTTGTGGTAAGACAAATAATTCATAAAGCTTTAAAAACTAACTGAAGATGTAAGGCTAGGAGAGAGTGCAGAAATGATTTACAGGAGTGATTTCAGTGATAAGGATAGATTGAACAAGTTGGGACTGTTCTTCTTGGAGAGAAGAAGGATGAGAGGAGATCTGATAGAAGTTCTCAAACTCATGAGTGGGCTGGATAGAGTAGATAGGGAGAATGTGTTTCCACTTATAAAAAGAACAAGAATGAGAGAGGCATAGATTTAAATTAATGTGTAAGGGTGATGTGAGAAAAAACTTTTTCACTCAGCAAGTGCTTACAGATGCACTGCCTGGAAATGTGGTGGAGGCAGGTTCAATAGAGATATTCAACAGGGGAATTGGATATTATGTTGATAGAAAGAAGGATATGGGGAAAAAGGCAGCAGATTGGCATGAGGTAGTAGAATTGGTTCAGGCATGATGTGCTGAATGGCCTCCTTATGCACTGTAACGATTCTATGAGATGACAGAAGTATTACAAAGAGGGATAAAATAAAACTTAAGAGCAAATTAACAATATAAAAACAGATAGTAAGAGCTTCTTAAAAACTTAAAAGGGAAGAGACAGGCCCAAGTTAACGTAAACTCCTTAGAGGATGAGGCTGGGGAAATAATAATGGGGAACCACGACATGGCCGAGGAATTGAATAATTGCTTTGCATCAGTCTTCACAGTATAAGACACTAATAGCATTCCAAAATTACTGAATAATCATGGGGCAAAAAAGGAGAGGAAATAAACACAACAACAAAAGATCAAATCACCTTAGTCTTACCAGACCATGAGGCTGCTCTCCTTAGGTTGCCAGTTCAATTCTGGCTTGAAGGACTTTCCCACCTTCCTTTAGGGGTGGCACGGTGGCTCAGTGGTTAGCGCTGTGCCTCACAGCAGCAGGGACCTGGGTTCAATTTCACCCTCGGGCGACTGTCTGTGTGGAGTTTGCACATTCTCTCCATGTCTGCGTGGGTTTCCTCCGGGTGCTCCAGTTTCCTCCCACAGTCCAAAGGTGTGCAGTTCAGGTGGATTGGCTATGCTAAATTGCCCATAGTGTTCAGGGATGTGTAGATTAGGTGGCTTATAGGGTCTGGGTGGGATGCTCTGAGGGTCAGTGTGGACTTGTTGGGCTGAAGGGCTTGTTTCCACACTGTAGGGACTCTGTGATCTAGAGAGAGATAACTGCTGGTGGTTTAACCTGAGGGTCACCATGCCTCAAGTGAGGGGAGAAGTTGAGAAGGAGAGTCCTCCTTGCTAACCTCAGTTAGTGCAGGGATTGAACCCATGCTGTTGGTGTCACTCTATCTCAAGCTAGCTATCCAGCCAACTGAGCTAACCAAGGACCAAACAGCATAATCTCAGAATAAAGGATCACCCAGTTTGAACAGAGATAAGGAGGAATTTTTTTCTCGCAGAGCGTATTGAATCTGCAGAATTCTTTACCTCAAAGGATGGTTGAGGCTGAGTCATTAAATATATTCAAAGCTGAGATAGATATTTAATTAGTAAGGGAATGAAGTCTTACGGGGAAAAGGCAGGAAAGTGGAGTTGAGGTTTGTTAGATCAGCCATGATCTCATTGAATGATGGGCTGTAAGGCCTACTTCTGCTCCTACATCTTAATGTCTTGTCTTGGTCTGGAGCCTTGTAGGTTCCAGTATTTCAGGTGCAGATCCAGGTTCATTTTAAATTAGTTGAAGATTTCTGTCTCAGCTATTTAAATAGGCTGTGAATTCCAGATGCTCCCCATCCTCTGGGAGTAAAAGGTTTTGTTCTTGTCCCCTCTAATCCTTCTTAAATCTGGGCTTCCTAGTAACTGACCTCTGAGGGGAAACAGGCCCTCCCTGTCCACTGTATCCAAGCTTTGCATAATTTTGTACACCTTGATTAAGCCACCACTCTGCCTTCTCTGTTCGAAGGATAACAACCCCAATCTCTTCAGTCTTTTCTCTTCGCTGCAATTTTCAGGCCCTGGCAAAATTACTCTCAACAGTCTCCTGTTGACTCTCATCAAATGTCTTTACAACCTCGCTGTAATATGGTGACCAGAACTGTGCACAAAACTCTAGCTGTGCCCTAAAGAGTGTCCTGTACAGTTCCAGCCATACACTCCTGTAATACACAGTAACACATTCCTGCCCTTGTATTCAGTACTTTGCAGGCAAATACTCAATATGCCATCTTTATCACCTTACTTAATGTCCTGCCACCTCCAGGGAGTGGTGACCAAGCACTCAAAGGTCTCTCACTTCCACTCTAGAAAACCCTGTTTATGTATCCCATTGTTTTGCTTGTCCACTCCAGAGGCACAATCTTTTCCACCCATTCAACCAAACCACTGATATCATCCTGCAGCTAACAAATATCCTCTTCAATATTAACTAACTGGCTAAATTTTGTCATTTGCAAATTTCTCTTTTTTTTTCATTCACTCATTGGATGTGGGTGTCGCTGGCTGGGCCAGCATTTATTGCCTGTGTGTAGTTGCATTTGAGAAGACCATATGACAAAGGAATGGAATTAGGCCATTTGGCCTGTTGAGTGTTCTGCTGTTCGATCTTAGCTGATGTGCTTCTCAACCCCATTCTCTTGCCTTCTCCCTAAAACGTTTGATACCCTCATATATCAAGAATCTATCCATCTCTGCCTTAAATACACTCAATGACTTGGCTTCCACAGTCTTCTCTGGCAATGAGTTCCACAGACTCACTACACTTTGGCTGAAGAAACTCCTCCTCATCTCTATTCTAAAGTGTCATCCCTTCTCTCTGAGGTTGTGCTTGTGGGTCCTAGTCTCTCTGGCAAGGCCTTTGACAAGGTTCCGCATGGTAGACTGCTTGGTAAGATTAGATCACATAGGATCCAGGGTGAGCTATGCAATTGGATTCAAAATTTGTTTGATGGTGGGAGACAGGAGATGGTGGTAGAGGGTTGTTCAGACTGAAGGCCATTAACCACTTCCTCCACCATTTTTGTTCCCCATTGATAGTTCTCCAGCCACATTTTCCAGCAGTCTAATGTCCACTTTGCCCCATTCTTACCTATTATATATCTAAAAAAACACTTTTGCAGTCTTCTTTTATGTTACTAGCTAGCTTATTCTCATATTTCATATTCTTCATATTCATCATTGTCTGCTGCTAGTTTTTAAAGGTTTCCCAATCCTCTGGTTTCCCACTATTTTCATCACATTGAATGTTGTTCTGTTCACTTTCATGCTGTTCCTGACTTTCCTTGCCTTACCTCCCCCCGCTCCCCCCCACTCCGGTTACCATGTTTCCTCTTTCTTGGGATAAATTTCTGCTGTGCCTCCAGAAATTCCCCATCCTGCCATTGCTACTCCATTGTCTTCCCTGCCAGGCTCCCCTTCCAATCAACTCTGGCCAGCTCCTCCCTCATATTTTTGAAGTTAGCTTTACTCAATTGTAATACCGTTAGATCTGATTCGAGCTTCTCCCTCTCTAGCTTCAGGGTGAATTTTGTCATTATGTGCACTGCCCCCTATGGGTTCAGTTGGGAGGAAGAGGTGGGAGGGAAGACAGACAGGTCAAGGAGGCAGGGATGAGGCTAGTAGGTAGGAAGTGGGGGTGGGGGTGGAGTGAGGCGGGAGGTGCAGGAAGTGCTACACCTGCCCCTACACCTCCCCCCTCACCTCCATCCCAGGCCCGAAGAAAACCTTCCACATTAAACAGATGTTCACCTGCACATCTGCTAATATGGTATATTGTATCCGCTGTTCCCGATGTGGCCTCCTCTACATCGGGGAAACGAAGCGGAGGCTTGGAGACCGCTTTGTGGAGCACTTGCGCTCGGTTCATGACAAACAACTACACCTCCCAGTTGCGAATCGCTTCAACTCCCCCTCCCACTTCTTGGACGACATGTCCATCCTGGGCCTCCTCCAATGCCACAACGATGCCACCCGAAGGCTGCAGGAACAGCACCTCATAGCTCGCTTGGGAACCCTGCAGCCCGATGGTCTCAATGTGGACTTCACAAGCTTCAAAATCTCCCCACCCCTAACCTCATCCCAAGACCAACCCAGCTCATCCCTGCCTCCTTGACTTGTCCGTCTTTTCCCGCGTCTATTCGCTCCTCCCACCTCCTATGTATCAGCTGCCCTTGTCCTTCTAAATGGAAGTGTTTGTGGGTTGGAAGGTGCTGTTGAAGACGTCATGGTGAATTTTCTACAGTGTACCTTACAGTTACCATACACTGCTGCTACTGAGCATCGGTGGTGGAAGGAGTGAATGTCTCTGGATGTGGTGCCAATCAAATAGACTGCTGGATGGCGTCAAGCTTGAGTGTTGGAGCTAACCTCATGTGTGGAGTATTCTATTACACACCTGACTGGTGCCTTGTAGGTGGTGGACAGTCTCTGGGGAGTCAGTCGCTGTAGGATTCCTAGTCCCTGGCCTGCTTTTTGAGCCATGTAAATACAGTGGCTACATCAGTTTTTGGTCAATGGTAACCCCCAGATTTTTGATAGTGGGGGATTCAGTTATGGTGACACCATTGAATGTTAAGGGACAATGGTTAGATTCTCATGTCAGGATGGTCATTGCCTGGTATTTGTGTGGCCTCCCATCTTAATGTCTAAATTATTAATATTTATCTCAAATAGAGTGAAACCTAATACTGAATCCTGTGGAACACCACTGGAGACACTTTCCATTTGCAAAAACAATCTTTGACCATTGCCAATCTGATTGCACAGTGGTATTATTACTGGGATGGTACTGGAAGACCCAAGCTGGAAATCACAATGTTCACTGTTGTAACATAGGACAAATGGCAAGCTCTCACAAACAGCAAGGTGGTCATGACCAGATTGTTCGTTTTGAGTGTTAATTATGTGGAAAATATTGGAGCTAGGCACTGGGGAGAACCCCCTCCCGCCAACCTCAAACCCCCACCCTGCTCCGCCATAGCCCTGCATTATTTGAGATGGTGCCCATGGGATCTTTTAACAATACATCCAAAAGGTTACATGCCCGACAGTGCCACAGTCCTTCTGTAGTCCACTGGCAGTGTCGCATCCTGCACTCAAGTGTCCGGAGTGAGACTCGACCCGACTGAGGGCTCACACACTTGGGTGCATTATACCAGATCAGAGCCTGGATTGAAGGTGCCTCATCATTCAGCACTGAGTTCTCTCAGACTCTCAGGGTCTTGGCATGGTAGATGCTGGGAGAGTGTTTCCCCTTTTTTGGGAGAACTAAGGGTCATAGTTTAAAATGTGTATGATTTGACTGTGTGAATTGTAAATGGTGAAACTAACCTCATATTTGGGGAAGGCAATGGCCGACTGGTATTATCGCTGTTAATCTGGAGACCCAGGTAAAGTTTTGGGGTTAGGGTTCGAATCCCACTGTGGCAGATGGTGGAATTTGAATTCGATAAAATATCTGGAAATAAGAATCTAATGATGACCGTGAATCCATTGCCGATTGTCAGAAAAACCCATCTGGTTCACTAATGTCCTTTTGAGAAGGAAATCTGCCATCCTTACCTGGTTTGGCCTACATGTGACTCCATACCCACAGCAATGTGGTTGACTCTCAACTGCCCTCTGGGCAATTAAGGCTGGGCAATAAATGCTGTCTGGTCAGCGAAGTTCTCATCCTGTGAATGAATAAAGGAGTTGTGCCATTGCACCTAAGGCTGTCTGTTTCTACCTCAAGCTCACCCATCTCAGCTCATCCACTGCTGAAGCCCACACTTGTGGCTCTGTCACCTCCAAAATAGACTGTCCTGCCTGCTCAGAGATAGTAGGAACTGCAGATGCTGGAGAATCTGGGATAACAAGGTGTAG